>NC_053022.1:275001086-275196825 GCF_003073215.2 Triticum urartu
CTAAAACAAGGTAAAAACAGAAACTGGCACTGGGCTCTGGGTTAATAGGTTAGTCCCAAAAATGATATAAAAGTGTATAATAAAGCCCATAAACATCCATGTAGATAATATAGCATGGAGCAATCAAAAATTATAGGTACGTTGGAGACGTATCAGTAGCACACAAAGTGTTTCTCCGGGATTCGGGAGTTGCATGATCTCATAGTCATAGGAACATGTATAAGTTATGGAGAAAGCAATAGCAACAAACTAAACGATCATCGTGCTAAGCTAACGGATGGGTCAAGTCAATCACATCATTCTCTAATGATGTGATCCCGTTAATCAAATGACAACTCATGTCTATGGTTAGGAAACATAACCATCATTGATTCAACGAGCTAGTCAAGTAGAGGCAAACTAGTGACACTCTGCTTGTCTATGTATTCACACATGTACTAAGTTTCCGGTTAATACAATTCTAGCATGAATAATAAACATTTATCATGATATAAGGAAATATAAATAACAACTTTATTATTGCCTCTAGGGCATATTTACTTCACCTTAAGGAGGAATTACTTTTGCTGCTTAAAAACCAGAGAATTTACTAGAAACAGAGAGGTAAAATCAAAGGTGTCAAATTTGGAGATGAGAATACCAAATTCTTTCATACCAAGACTACAATCAATCATAGGCACAATCACATTGCCATTCTACAAAATGAAGACCAAGTGGATATATCTGATTTCTTTTAAAAAGAGATTGGGTGTGTCTGAAGAAACAACCATGCACTTTGACCTTAAAGAGCTCTATCAACACCAACATCAGCATGACTCTGGCCTATTTCAAGACCTGGAAAGGCCTTTTACTGATCAAGAAATTAATGACATAATAATGGAGTTACCCAATGATAAGTCACCTAGACCAGATGGTTTTGACAATCAGTTCTATAAAGCTTGTTGGGACATCATTGGGGTAGATATCAGACATCTAATCCATGAGTTTTATGAAGGCAACACTAACATGAAGAGCATAAATTCCTCCTACATCACATTAATCCCAAAAGTAGACTGTCCAGTAAGTCCAAATGACTTCAAACCAATTTCTTTGCTTAATAGCTACCTTAAGATAATTACCAAACTGTTGGCAAATAGGCTACAGAAGATCATTCTGCAAATTATTCATATCAACCAGTATGGTTTTCTAAGAGACAGAGCTATTCATGACTGCTTGGGGTGGGCTTATGAGTATTTGCATCAATGCCATGCTTCAAAAGAGCAGGTGGTTGTTTTAAAACTTGGCTTTGAGAAGGCTTTTGACACCATAGAACACCACACAATTCTGGAGATTTGAGAGCAAAAGTCTTTGGAAACAAATGGATCAATATGATGAAATTATCGTCCACTTCTGCCTCATCTTCAGTCATTCTCAATGGAATTCATGGAAAAAATATTGTAGAAGAGGAGTTAGGCAAGGAGATCCCCTGTCTCCACTTCTGTTTGTCCTAGCTGCAGATCTTCTGCAATAAATTCTCAACAGAGCTATGGCAAACAATCTTCTCAGGCCACCTCTAAATGTGACAAGCTTCCCAAACTATCCTATTATTCAATATGTTGATGACACCCTGGTCCTCCTGAAGGGCTGATACAAAGGAGCTATTTTTCTTGAAATAACTCTTGAATACCTTTCCTAGTGGCACTGGCTTAAAGGTCAACTATGCCAAATCCAATATGGTGCCAATCAATGTCAATGAGGAGAGGACTGAACTATGGCTGCATATTATGGGATGTAAGAGAAGGTTCTTTCCCTTCACATACCTTGGATTACTACTTGGTCTCACAAAGCCTTCAGTGGAGCAATGCATACCCCTAGTTCACAAAATTGAAAATAAATTAATGGGACTAGCAACATTCATGCCACAGGCAGGGAGATTACTTCTAATCCAATCTGTTCTAGCATCATTACCAATCTTCTTCATGTGTTGCCTAGACATTCTTGTGACTATCAAAATTCAAATTGGAAAATACCTGAGATGTTGTCTTTGGAGGGGCTCTGATATGGAGGATCATAGACCATCCATGGTTGCATGGAGTGTGGTCTATAGACCCAAAAACCAAAGAGGATTGGGCATATGTAATTTAAGTGTGCAAAATAAAGCTCTGATACTGAAAAACCTCCATAAATTCTACAACAGGCACAACATACCCTAGGTAAATCTGATATGGGAGACATACTACAGCGATGGTTAGTTACCTAGATAACATTTGGTTGGTTCCTTTTGGTGGAAAGCAAATATGAGATTAGTATATATATATATAAAACAATGGCTAGGTGCAATATTGGTGATGGAAAATCTGCTTACTTCTGGACTGATCAATGGCGACTCACATGTCTTCATCAACAGTTTCCACATATGTTCTCTTTCACCCAAAACCCTGTGGAGGCAGCCATCAACCTGGAATATCTAGAAGATCTGTTCTATCTCCCTTTGTCACAACAAGATTTTGAAGAATTTGAACAATTGGAGATAATTTGTGAGGAAAGTCAAACCTCAGCTTTCAGAAAACTGTACTGACACCTGGATGAAGGAAATATGCCCTAGAGGCAATAATAAAGTTGTCATTTTCTATTTCCTTATATCATGATAAATGTTTATTATTCATGCTAGAATTGTATTAACCGGAAACTTAGTACATGTGTGAATACATAGACAAACAGAGTGTCCCTAGTATGCCTCTATTTGACTAGCTCGTTAATCAAAGATGGTTAAGTTTCCTGACCATAGACATGTGTTGTCATTTGATGAACGGGGTGACATCATTAGAGAATGATGTGACGGACAAGACACATCTGTTAGCTTAGCATAATGATCGTTTAGTTTTATTGCTATTGCTTTCTTCATGACTTATACATATTCCTCTAACTATGCGATTATGCAACTCCCGAATATGGGAGGAACACCTTGTGTTCTATCAAACATTATAACGTAACTGGGTGATTATAAAGATGCTCTACAGGTGTCACTGAAGGTGTTTGTTGTGTTGGCATAGATCGAGATTAGGATTTGTCACTTCGTGTATCGGAGAGGTATCTCTGGGCCCTCTCAGTAATGCACATCACTATAAGCCTTTGCTACCTCTTGAGCACTGCGTTGGTTTTCCCTTGAAGAGAAAAGGGTGATGCAGTAAAGCACCGTAAGTATTTCCCTCAGTTTTTGAGAACCAAGGTATCAATCCAGTAGGAGATCACGCTCAAGTCCCATGCACCTACACAAACAAATAAGAACATCGCAACCAAAGCGATAAAGGGGTTGTCAAGCCCTTCTCGGCCACTTACGAGAGTGAGATCTGATTGATATGATAAGATAATATTTTTGGTATTTTTATGATAAAGAGAAATAAAGATGCAAAGTAAAATAAATGGCAAAGGAAATAACTAAGTGTTGGAAGATTAATATGATGGAAGATAGACCCGGGGCCATAGGTTTCACTAGTGGCTTCTCTCAAGAGCATAAGTATTACGGTGGGTAAACGAATTACTGTCGAGCAATTGATAGAATTGAGCATAGTTATGAGAATATCTAGGTATGATCATGTATATAGGCATCACATCCGAGACAAGTAGACCGAAACGATTCTGCATCTACTACTATTACTCCACACATCGACTGCTATCCAGCATGCATCTAGAGTATTAAGTTCAAGAGAACAGAGTGATGCTTTAAGGAAGATGAAATGATGTAGAGGGATAAACTCATGCAATATGATATAAACCTCATCTTTTTATCCTCGATGGCAACAATACAATATGTATCGGTTCCCTTTCTGTCACTGGGATCGAACACCGCAAGATTGAACCCAAAGCTAAGCACTTCTCCCATTGCAAGAAAGATCAATCTAGTAGGCCAAATCAAACTGATAATTCGAAGAGACTTGCAAAGATAAACCAATCATACATAAAAGAATTCAGAGGAGAATCAAATATTGTTCATAGATAATCTGGATCATAAACCCACAATTCATCGGATCTCGACAAACACTCTGCAAAAGAAGATTACATCGAATAGATCTCCAAGAAAATCAGGGAGAACTTTGTATTGAGATCCAAAGAGAGAGAAGAAGCCATCTAGCTAATAACTATGGACCCGTAGGTCTGAAGTAAACTACTCACACATCACCGGAGAGGCCATGGAGTTGATGTAGAGGCCCCCCGTGATCAATGCCCCCTCTGGCGGAGCTTCGGAAAAGGCCCCGAGATGGGATCTCTCGAGTACAGAAGGTTGCGGCGGTGGAATTAGGTTTTCGTGGTGCTCCTGGGTGTTTGGGGGGTACGTGGATATATATAGGAGGAAGAAGTACGTCGGTGGAGCAACGGAGGGCCCATGAGGGTGGAGGGCGTGCCCCCCTGCCTCGTGCCTTCCTCCCTTGTTTCTTGACGGCCACTCCAAGTCTCCTGGATCACGTTTGTTGAGAAAATCACGTTCCCGAAGGTTTCATTCCGTTTGGACTCCGTTTGATATTCCTTTTCTTCGAAACCCTAAAATAGGCAAAAAACAGCAATTTGGGCTGGGCCTCCGGTTAGTAGGTTAGTCCCAAAAATGATATAAAAGTGTAAAATAAAGCCCATTAACATCCAAAATAGATAATATAATAGCATGGAGCAATCAAAAATTATAGATACATTGGAGACGTATCAAGCATCCCCAAGCTTAATTCCTGCTCGTCCTCGAGTAGGTAAATGATAAAAGAAGAATTTTTGATGTGGAATGCTTTCTAACATATTTCTCAATGTAATTTTTCTTTATTGTGGCATGAATGTTCAGATCCATAAGATTCAAGATAAAAGTTTAATATTGACATAAAGAATAATAATCTTCAAGCATACAACTAAGCAATTATGTCTTCTCAAAATAACATGGACAAAGAAAGTTATCCCTACAAAATCATATAGTCTGGCTATGCTCTATCTTCACCACACAAAATATTCAAATCATGCACAACCCCGATGACAAGCCAAGCAATTGTTTCATACTTTTGATGTTCTGAAACTTTTTCAATCTTCACGCAATATATGAGCGTGAGCCATGGATATAGCACTATGGTGGAATAGAATGGTGGTTGTGGAGAAGACAAAAAGGAAAAGACAGTCTCACATCGACTAGGCGTATCAACGGGCTATGGAGATGCCCATTAATAGATATCAATGTGAGTGAGTAGGGATTGCCATGCAACGGATGCACTAGAGCTATAAGTATATGAAAGCTCAACAAAAGAAACTAAGTGGGTGTGCATCCAACTTGCTTGCTCATGAAGACCTAGGGAATTTTGAGGAAGCCCATTGTTGGAATATAAAAGCCAAGTTCTATAGCGAAAATTCCCACTAGTATATGAAAGTGACAAAATAAGAGACTCTCTATCGTGAAGATCGTGGTGCTACTTTGAAGCACAAGTGTGGAAAAAGGATAGTAACATTGTCCCTTCTCTCTTTTTCTCTCATTTTTTTATTTGGGCCTTCTTTTTTTGCCTCTTTTTTTCGTCCGGAGTCTCATCCCGACTTGTGGGGGAATCATAGTCTCCATCATCCTTTCCTCACTGGGACAATGCTCTAATAATGATGATCATCACACTTTATTTACTTACAACTCAAGGATTACAACTCAACACTTAGAACAAAATATGACTCTATGTGAATGCCTCCGACGGTGTACCGGGATGTGCAATGATGCATGAGTGACATGTATGAAAGAATTATGAACGGTGGCTTTGCCACAAATACGATGTCAACTACATGATCATGCAAGCAATATGACAATGATGAAGCATGTCATAATAACGGAACGGTGGAAAGTTGCATGGCAATATATCTCGGAATGGCTATGGAAATGCCATAATAGGTAGGTATGGTGGCTGTTTTGAGGAAGGTATATGGTGGGTTTATGGTACCGGCGAAAGTTGCACGATACTAGAGAGGCTAGCAATGGTGGAAGGTTGAGAGTGCATATAATCCATGGACTCAACATTAGTCATAAAGAACTCACGTACTTATTGCAAAAATCTGCAAGTTATCAAAGCAAAGTATTACGCGCATGCTCTAGGGGGTAGATTGGTAGGAAAATACCATCGCTTGTCCCCGACCGCCACTCATAAGGAAGACAATCAATAAATAAATCATGCTCTGACTTCATCACATAACGGTTCACCATACATGCATGCTACAGGAATCACAAACTTCAACACAAGTATTTATCAAATTCACAACTACTCAACTAGCATGACTCTAATATCACCATCTCCATATCTCAAAACAATCATCAAGTATCAAACTTCTCATAGTATTCAATGCACTTATATGAAAGTTTTTATTATTGCCATGTTGTTCTAAAGGACTCTCAAAATAATATAAGTGAAGCATGAGAGAACAATAGTTCCTATAAAACAAATCCACCACCGTGCTCTAAAAGATATAAGTGAAGCACTAGAGCAAAAACTATATAGCTCAAAAGATATAAGTGAAGCACATAGAGTATTCTAATAAATTTCAAATCATGTGAGTCTCTCTCAAAAGGTGTGTACAGCAAGGATGATTGTGGTAAACTAAAAAGCAAAGACTCAAATCATACAAGACGCTCCAAGCAAAACACATATCATGTGGTGAATAAAAAATATAGCTCCAAGTAAAGTTACCGATAGACGAAGATGAAAGAGGGGATGCCTTCCGGGGCATCCCCAAGCTTAGGATTTTTGGTGTCCTAGAATTTTACCTTGGGGTGCCATGGGCATCCCCAAGCTTAGGCTCTTGCCACTCTTTGCTCCATAATCCATCAAATCTTTACCCAAAACTTGAAAACTTCACAACACAAAACTCAAAATAGAAAATCTCGTGAGCTCCGTTAGCGAAAGAAAACAAAACACCACTTCAAGGTACTGTAATGAACTCATTCTTTATTTATATTGGTTTAAAACCTACTTTATTCAAACTTCTCTATGGTTTATAAACTCTTTTACTAGCCATAGATTCATCAAAATAAGCAAACAACACAAGAAAAACAGAATCTGTCAAAAACAGAACAGTCTGTAGTAATCTGTAGCTAACGCAAGTTCTGGAACCCCAAAAATTCTAAAATAAATTTCTGGACGTGAGGAATTTATCTATCAATCATTTGCAAAAATAATTAACTAAATATCACCTTCCAAATAAAAATGGCAGCAATTCTCGTGAGCGCTAACGTTTCTGTTTTTTACAACAAGATCAAAAAGACTTTCCCAAGTCTTCCCAACGGTTCTACTTGGCACAAACACTAATTAAACACAAAAAACACAGCCAAAATAGAGGCTAGGTAAATTATTTACTGAATAACAGTAAGGAAAAATATTGGGTTGTCTCCCAACAAGCGCTTTTCTTTAAAGCCTTATGGCTAGGCATAATATATCAATGATGCTCACATGAAAGACAAGAATTGAAGCACAAAGAGAGCATCATAAAATACGTGACAAACACATCTAAGTCTAACATACTTCCTATGCATAGGCATATTATAGGCAAGCAAAAACTAGCATATGCAAGGAAGCGGAAAGAAACGATAGCAATCTCAACATAACGAGAGGTAATTTAGTAACATGAAAATTTCTACCATCATATTTTTCCTTTCTCATAATAATTACATGTAGGATCATAAGCAAATTCAACAAAATAGCTATCACATAAAATATTTTCAACACGATCCACATGCATGCAAAGTTGACACTCTTCCAAAATAGTGGGATTAAAATTAACTAAAGTCATGACCTCTCCAAACCCACTTTTATCAAAAATTTCATAAGATTGAACATGCTCCAAATATGTGGGATCTAAAGTTGACACTCTTCCAAAACCACTTCCAACAATATTGCAAACACTATTATCAATCTCATATTCATCATGGGGCTTAAATAAATTTTCAAGATCAAAAGAAGAATCACCCCAATCATGATCATTGCAACAAATAGTAGTCATAGCAAAACTAGCATCCCCAAGCTTGAGGTTTTGCATATCATTAACACAATTGACATTAAGAGGATTTATAATAACATCATTGCAATCATGCTTTTATTCAAAGATCTATCGTGAATCACTTCATAAAGTACTTCATCGCAATTTTCAGATTCACGAATTTCAAGCAAAACTTCATAAAGATAATCTAGTGCACAAAACTCACTAGCAATTGGTTCACCATAATTGGATCTCTTAAAAACATTAGCAAGCGGATGAGGATCCATAGATCTTAGGTTCTCTGTTTAGTAATAAATAAACAATTATTCCAAACAAACGAGCAAATGAGCCAAGTAAGACATCAAA
Source organism: Triticum urartu (assembly GCF_003073215.2). Lineage (NCBI taxonomy): Eukaryota > Viridiplantae > Streptophyta > Magnoliopsida > Poales > Poaceae > Triticum > Triticum urartu. The sequence continues at coordinate 275,009,403 of NC_053022.1, forward strand.
GCAAATGGAAAGACAAATAGAAGAAGGGCGAATAAAATGGCAAGGGTGAAGTGGGGGAGAGGAAAACGAGAGGCAAATGGCAAATAATGTAAGGCGAGGGATAAGAGTTTATGATGGGTACTTGGTAATGACGCCAGAAATGACTCGTTGTTGGAGTCAAATCTTGACTTGACTTGGCGCGAATCTCCCCGGCAACGGCGCCAGAAATCCTTCTTGCTACCTCTTGAGCACTGCGTTGGTTCTTCCTTGAAGAGAAAAGGGTCATGCAGTAAAGCAGCGTAAGTATTCCCCTCAGTTTTTGAGAACCAAGGTATCAATCTAGTAGGAGATCACGCTCAAGTCCCACGCACCTACACAAACAAATAAGAACCTCACAACCAACGCGATAAAGGGGTTGTCAAGCCCTTCTTGGTCACTTACGAGAGTGAGATCTGATAGATATGATAAGATAATATTTTTGGTATTTTTATGATAAAGAGAAATAAAGATGCAAAGTAAAATAAATGGCAAAGGAAATAACTAAGTGTTAGAAGATTAATATGATGGAAGATAGACCCAGGGGCCATATGTTTCACTAGTGGCTTCTCTCAAGAGCATAAGTATTACAGTGGGTAAATGAATTACTGTCGAGCAATTGATAGAATTGAGCATAGTTATGACAATATCTAGGTATGATCATGTATACAGGCATCACGTCCGAGACAAGTAGACCGAAACGATTCTGCATCTACTACTATTACTCCACACATCGACTGCTATCCAGCATGCATCTAGAGTATTAAGTTCAAGAGAACAGAGTGATGCTTTAAGGAAGATGAAATGATGTAGAGGGATAAACTCATGCAATATGGTATAAACCCCATCTTTTTATCCTCGATGGCAACAATACAATACGTATTGGTTCCCTTTCTGTCACTGGGATCGAACACCGCAAGATTGAACCCAAAGCTAAGCACTTCTCCCATTGCAAGAAAGATCAATCTAGTAGGCCAAATCAAACTGATAATTCGAAGAGACTTGCAAAGATAAACCAATCATACATAAAAGAATTCAGAGAAGAATCAAATATTGTTCATAGATAATCTGGATCATAAACCCACAATTCATCGGATCTCGACAAACACGCCGCAAAAGAAGATTACATCGAATAGATCTCCAAGAAAATCGAGGAGAACTTTGTATTGAGATCCAAAGAGAGAGAAGAAGCCATCTAGCTAATAACTATGGACCCATAGGTCTGAAGTAAACTACTCACACATCACCGGAGAGCCCATGGAGTTGATGTAGAGGCCCTCCGTGATCAATGCCCCCTCCGGCGGAGCTTCGGAAAAGGCCCTGAGATGGGATCTCTCGAGTGCAGAAGGTTGCGGCGGTGGAATTAGGTTTTTGTAGTGCTCCTGGATGTTTGGGGGTACGTGGATATATATAGGAGGAAGAAGTACGTCGATAGAGCAATGGAGGGCCCATTAGGGTGGAGGGCGCGCCCTCTGCCTCGTGCCTTCCTCCCTTGTTTCTTGACGGCCACTCCAAGTCTCCTGGATCACGTTTGTTGAGAAAATCACGTTCCCGAAGGTTTCATTCCGTTTGGACTCCGTTTGATATTCCTTTTCTTCAAAACCCTAAAATAGGCAAAAAAACAGCAATTTGGGATGGGCCTCCGGTTAGTAGGTTAGTCCCAAAAATGATATAAAAGTGTAAAATAAAGCCCATTAACATCCAAAATAGATAATATAATAGCATGGAGCAATCAAAAATTATAGATACGTTGGAGAAGTATCAGCCTTGCAAGCAATGTGACTAATGAGTTAGTTGCGGGATGATGCATTACGGAACGGGTAAAGAGACTTGCCGGTAACGAGATTGAACTAGGTATGAAGATACCGACGATCGAATCTCGGGCAAGTAACATACCGATGACAAAGGGAATGACGTATGTTGTTATGCGGTTTGACCGATAAAGATCTTCGTAGAATATGTAGGAGCCAATATGAGCATCCAGGTTCCGCTATTGGTTATTGACCAGAGATGTGTCTCGGTCATGTCTGCATAGTTCTCGAACCCGTAGGGTCCGCACGCTTAACGTTCGATGATGATTGGTATTATGAGTTATGTGTTTTTGATGACCGAAGTTTGTTCGGAGTCCCGGATGAGATCACGGACATGACGAGGAGTCTCGAAATGGTCGAGAGGTAAAGATTGATATATTGGAAGGTTATATACGGACACCAGAATGGTTCCGAAGAAGATCGGGGATTTTTTGGAGTACCGGGAGGTTACCGGAACTCCCCGGGAAAGTTATTGGGCCTAATGGGCCATAGTGGAGGAGAGGAGGCAGGCCACATGAGGTGGGGCGCGCCCCCTTGCCCCAATCCGAATTGGACAAGGGGAGGGGCGCGGTCCCCCTCTTTCCTTCTCCCTCTCCCTCCTTTCCCCTTTTCCCTCTCCGTTGGAAGGAAAGGGGGGCGAATCCTACTAGGCTTGGAGTCCTAGTAGGACTCCCCCCTTGGCGTGCCTTCCCCTTGGCCGGCCTCCTCCTCCCCCCTCCTTTATATGCGTGGGCAGATGGCACCCCAAAGGACAACATCAATTGTCTTAGCCGTGTGCGGTGCCCCCCTCCATAGTTTACCACCTCAGTCTTTTTGTCGTAGTGCTTAGGCGAAGCCCTGTGCGGATCACATCATCAACACCGTCACCACACCGTCATGCTGACGAAACTCTCCCTCGACCCTCTACTGGATCAAGAGCTCGAGGGACGCCATCGTGCTGAACATGTGCTGAACACGGAGGTGTTGTATGTTCGGTACTTGGATCGGTTGGATCGTGAAGACATTTGACTACATCAACCGCGTTACTAAACACTTCCACTTTCGGTCTACGAGGGTACATGGACATCCTCTCCCCTCTCGTTGTTATGCATCTCCTAGTTAGATCTTGCGTGATCATAGGATTTTCTTTTTGAATTACTACGTTCCCCAACACTGGAGTTATATCTGGGGATCTGAGGATTTCTCTTCATCAAAAGCATGTACTTGCATGATTGGAGTTAAAACTGTTCCACCCCACTTTCAGTGGGTTTGGAGTAGCTCATGCCAACCCAAGCACAAGATACTCTTTTGGATAGTCCTGCATGACAGAGTCAACACTAGAAATCTGCTAAGAAGGATGACATTTCATCTGGAATCATACAATTGTGCCCTCATGAACTGTCAACAGGAGGAAACATTATTCCGTCTTTTTAGGGATGCCCTTCTCTGCTTCATGTTGGAATTTTGTTTGTCCAAGTAGAGCCACTACCATGTCTGTCCTGGAGGCCATTAAAGATATGAAGGACAAGATTGCACTTCCTTTTGCAATGGACATCATTATCCCGGCAACTTGGGCCATCTGGATAACTAGGAACAACTTAATCTTTCAGCAAATCCAGCCCTAATTTTAGAAATAGAAAGACACTTACTAGATGGAGCTTAATTTGCTAAAACATAGAATGAAGAAGAAGTATGCATCTCTTTTCCAATCATGGCTAGAGACTTTGATGTAATGTTAATTTTTGTTTCCTTTTCCCATAGCTACCTTTTTAGTTCTCTTAGTGTAGTTTAGTTTTCTTGCTTTCTCTCTCCTTTTCCTTTTCCTTGTTTTCTCTAGCTTATCTCAAGCCTTATAAGACCTACCCTTGTGGTTTTCTAATTTTATAAAAACTGCAGCGGGGATTTTCTCCACTGTGTATAGTCAAAAAATTGGGCCAACAACCTCGACCACGATGACATGCATCTCATCATTTTGACACCTTGATCGGAAGCAAGGCCGGTACAACCGACATCCTTGAGGGTAAGGCGACGTGAGGTATCCGTTCCGTCATAGCTTATCTTCCATTGCCGTGCACTTTGATAGCTCTTCCACCCTTTCTGAATACCTTTGCTCCTATCGATATTAGCTATTTGAGAACAGTTGGGCCTCATGAACTTGTGCGCCATAGTGATAGCTTATGAATCTTATTGTGTGCTATAGTTACTCCGTGTATATGTTGTAATAGTTGTCTTACATAGTCAACCAAGTCACAAGGTAAGTGGTAAAAGGAAGAGAAAGTTCAAAAAAATAAAGGGCGGCAAGAGAAATATACAATATGGTTTATAAGCAGAAGATTTGAGCAACAAAGATACTTGTGCCAACGATAAATTGGATAGAGAAACATTACACTTGTTCTTGTAGGTTGGTGCCAAGTTCACGAATCTAGCCCTCAAGAGCAATCGAGTTGGTGTCTCTTTGTCCTGTTCAACATGAGCATTGGTCTTCGTTAGGCAATTTTGTCTTTCTCATTTCTTTGGTTGCACTAGCCCCACTTTTCTTTGTGTGTGTGTGTGTGTGTTTCCATTGCTATATCTCTATTTTGTGATTGCTGAACGCCACATGTGCATGGCCCATGCACGTAGGATTTTCTAGTTGTTGTAATCTTAATTACCAAACGTCCCACTTGTCCTCCAAATATTTCCCATGTAATTAGGATCATAGACGTGGACGTCGTGACTCATTGTACGTGCTATATATGTGCATCATATGTTGTGAATACATGTGGATTGCACCATTTTATTCTCTACTTGTATCTCATTTTCAATCATTTAGATCTTACCCAACTTATATCTTGATCCACTTGTTGCCTTATTTTGTGCCACTAACCCTACCAAACCTCACATAAAGCGTTATGTGTAGGTATTTTCAGTTTACTAGTTGACGATGTAAGCTATTTGAAGTTAATAAAGCTAGCTATGAATGCTTTCCCATAAAAAAACTACCAAGCTCCACATTAAGCGTTGTGTGTAGGCGTGCTAGCCTTTGGATTAGGATCACTATCAAGCATTGCCCCCTTTCTCATTGACAATCTTGAGGTCTCTTGATTTGTCAACGACATGAGAAAGAGGTGCTTTGCTATTATTCATTTTCTTCTACTCACACCTTGCTCGAATGTCACTATGGATAGAGAAGGTACATCTCGTCCGGTCTACGATGGCCACGAAGATGTGCATTACTACGTCTCCGAGGCTCACCATTCGACCTTCAAAGAGCCATGAATGACACCAATACCATATTGCATGAGCGCATTCATGATCTCTTATTCGACGGGCGCGTCACGATGTGCGAATCTAAAACTCCCACAAAGACTACTTACACGTGAAGATGGAAGCACAAACGAAAACATCCAAGACTTGTTCAACAATAGTGTTGTGACGATGCAACCGATGTTGCATCATGGGGTGCCGCGAGGTTGTGCGAGCAGAGAGAGGGGGGGCAGGGTGAACAGGAGAGAGACGCGAAATGAGTGGACGTGAGAGGACTTCAATCTAATGGTCACACACGATCGATGTGTGGCTTGGGTTGGTCGACGAATGCTTGTGTGCCAATCTGTGGCTTGGGTTGGTCGACCAATACTTGTATGCCATCTCGCTGCGGACATTTGATGAAGACACCACATGCACCTTGCTATGGAGGGAAACATTGCATCCCACTAAAAATATATTCTCTTTTAGTGAAAAACACAAGATATCGAACCTGATACTTGACCCTATTAGTAAATGCGCACGTGCGATGCACATTGATATTAGTGAGAAAATTAATTGCACATTGATATTAGATGGACATCAGATGCATATTAATTATTTGATTAACACAAACGTTAATATTTGATATGATATTAATTGCATGTTAAATATGAGAAGTGCTCATCATTTGAGCAATTTAGGCTATTAGATTGACTTGATCTGATGTTCGAGATTAGTTAGATATGTTTCTTTGATTATAGATACAGATGTACTCGATATAATTAACCTTCTAACCATTGAACGTTATTATTGCATTTTCTTCTCTACCTATGATTGTGGCTTCCTTATTCTAGACCCGGGACTCGTATCATTATGACACCAAGATTGTCACCGATTAATAAGAAAAAAAAAAGAAAAAAAACCTATCAGTTCGTTTTCGTTACACGTAGGCACCCGACCCTGCTACCTTCCACCGACTTCATCATCTCAACTTCCCAATCCCACCCGTCCCCCCTAGCCCCCCGCCACCGCCATCTCCTCGCCGGCGATGGACCCGCTGCCCCCTTCGCCGGTGAACTGGGACTCGCTCGACGCTCTCGTGCTCGACTTCGTCAGATCCGATCGCCTCATCGCCCCTCCCGCCTCCCCATCGCCGCCCTCATCCCCATCCTCCTCCACCACCACCGCCACCTCCTCATCCCCATCCACCTCGACCTCCTCGTCGTACTGCTCGCGCATCCTCATCCGCCGGGCCCGTCGCGCGCTCGAGGCTGGCGACGTCGACGCCGCCCTCGCGCTCCTCCGAGCTCACGCCCCTGCCGCGTTACTCGACCACCGCCTTCTCTTTCATCTACACAAGCAGGTACCTAAACTCTCTCTCTCTCTCTCTCTCTCTCTCTCTCTCTCTCTCTCGTTTTATGTTTTCCGGCACGCAGGCAGGATGTCAATTGTGTGGTTGTGCAGAGATTCGTGGAGCTGGTGAGGCGGGGTACGGAGGCAGACAGGGAGGCGGCGCTCGACTGTCTCCGCACAGCTCTCGCACCCTGTGCTCTCGACGCTTACCCTGTGAGTGCTGCATCGACTCCCTTCCTCTCGCCTTAAGAGCCCTTGAATTGATTGATTATTGCACTGCCTTGATTTCCGGTTGGGTACACTAGTCTGCATGTGTCCGGTTGGATCACATGAATTTTGCGCGAACCTTGTCTGGAAGTAGGACTTCGGTAGCAAGTTTGCACCATTTGGTATCTTATAGGATTTCTTTGAGCAAATATATCGGAATAAGATGCTGCAACAAACTCTTTTTTTATTACTTTCACTAAATTCCTCCGTAAAGCTGTACTTATGTTTTCATACAAGCACTGAAAATAGAATTGAATTACTAGAGGCCCGTGCACTATGCCATGTTCCTATTTGAGAACACAATTTCCAGTTTTTTCCTTTTCCAGCTCGGGGGGGGGGGGGGGGGGGGGGGGGGGGGGGGGGGGGGGGGAATGAGAGATCTATTAGACACTCACATGTTGAACACAAATACTAAAAAAGTAGAGGGTATCCTGGCGTCCTTCCAGTAATGAGCTGTTGTGAATTAGGGGTAGAAATCCATCAGGCAGAGGATGTATGCTAATGACCTGACGTACAATGACACTACGGGAAGCATGTCATTGCTTGCGTGTCTGTGCTAGGCTAATTTATTAACAGACTACTTCAAATGTCTATGAATTGCTGTGTAGCAGATGCTACATCTCAGCTTGCTGTTGCTCCTGTCGGCCCTAACTACTGTTGTGTCCGGTGTCCACTGCCTGCGTTGAGGAGGCATGTATTGTAGCCTAACTGATATGTCATATCATCAATGTGAACTATCCTGTGATATGTTTTTTTTTTTACTTTACTATCGTCAAGTTCCTACATATTCGGATATAGTCACCTGTATTTTTTGTCATTCATATTCATTGTGTTCGTTTGGATTTTGCATAATGAATATTGGTGTGTTGGTATGTTCCAAAGGAAGCTTACGAGGAATTCAAACATATACTGCTGGTTTTAATATATGACCAAGATGATCAATCTTCCCCAGTCGTCAATGAGGTATGCACAATCCTAACCGTCCATATACACTTTTAATAATAATTACAAGGTAGCTTAGATTTGCTCATCATTTCTGTTTTGAGTATATCTAGTTCTTTAAGTAGCGATTTAGAGGTCCTTTTTCGCTGTTACTAGACTTGAGGGGAAAGAAAGCTTTAACTGTCAATGTAAAGTAAGGATTCTGAATTACTCCCTCAGGCCCAAAATAAGTGTCTCAATTTTATACTAACTTTAGTACAAAGTTGTACTAAGGTTGAGACACTTATTTTGGGACGGAGGGAGTATTTACTTATCCAGATAGCTTTTGTCTGCTTTTGGTTCATGGACAGTTTTCTGTGTATAACTAGAGTGTCTTTAAGATTGACCTACTCATGCTATTAATTGCTATGTTTGTTACTTTGTGGAACCTCTATTTTCTGATGGGAGAATGCTATTTTACATCTTCAGCTTTATTGCACTATGTGCAAGCTGTTACTTTTTGATATATGACATATTTCTTCCTGTTGGAATTCTTTGCTCGACAGTGGTCTATAAAGAGGAGATTTGAACTTGCTGGGTTGCTATCATCCATATTAAGAGCTCATTTACAAGCTTATGATCCTATTCTCTCAATGTCCTTAAGATACTTAATAAGGTACATCATATGTTACATCCTCATATTGTCTAACATGGGTTGCTAGGCTACTGCCTCATCGTCTGACAATCTTACAACATTTTGTAAAGCATTCACAAAGTATTCTGCTCGCGCCAAGGAGTTTCATCACCTATATCTGATCTAACTGAGCGGCTACTCTTCGAGGACCGTGATCCGCCTGCAGTTACCCAGGAATGTTCAGTAGAAGCACCACCATTTGACGAGGCAAGCTCTTCTTGGTAACTGTTAATTATACTGTACTATGCTCCATATGCCAGCTTTTAATAATCAACTCTTAGGTTGATGTTCAAGCCCTAGCACATGCGGTTGAGTTGACAAGACAAGGCGCTATCGACAGCTTGAAGTTTGCAAAAGGAGATTTGTATCAAGCATTTCAGGTCTTATTACCAAATAAATTGAGTATAAAATTATTTAGCTATGAATATGGATATCTGTGTTACCACTTCCATTTCAAATACCTGTCAAAGGGATAAAAATGTTTTGGATTTTCTTGCATGTGTAAAAGCTGCACCTTTAGTGAGTTTGTTACTCCTTCAATTGGGTTGTCAATCAAAGCACTATTTTTATTGGCTGGATATATATACTCCCTCCGTTCCTAAATATAAGTCTTTTTAGACATTTCAAATGAAGTACAACATACGGATGTATGTAGACATATTTTAGAGTGTAGATTCATTCATTTTGCTCCGTATATAGTCACTTGTTGGAATATCTAGAAAGACTTATATTTGGGAACGGAGGGAGTATTTAAGATGAAGTCCACAAAACAGCTACTTCTAAAAAAAATCGTCCCCCCCTCCAACTATCAAAACTGTTCACTTATCCCACCTATGCTATTCCATTAGTTTTTTGTGGTACCTTCAACTATCAAAATGTTCACTTGTCCCATGTTGGCAGTCACATCACTGCTTTTGTCTACTAGCTACTCTCTTCCCATTCTTCCTTTGGTGTCCCTCTTTTCCACTTTTGACCTCTCTTTCCTAGCATGGGTGCTTCTGGCAACCTCTTCCATGCAGCTTCAGCTGAGGCAAGGCCACGGGCAGAATGGGGCATGTGAGGACTCCATTCTCTGTTGTCTCTCATGAGCTCCGTTATGTGGAACCGCCGTCAGAGGACGAGTTGCTGAGGGACCAACAACACAGCACGACGCCTTTGATTGAGGATTTGTGATGCTGTGCTAAAATCTCTCACTCGTCTACATCCTGCCTGCCACCAAAACCGCTGCATTCCACCCCACACCAAGATTCTGTGATGTAACAATGATTTGTCTGTTTGGGCATTTCCTTGAGCATGGTTGCAGTCGCACGCATGCTGCAGGCAAGGAGCCCTAGCTAGCATGGACTAATTTCATAAGCAAGCAAATTAATCACAAGCTTCAGAAATTAGCATCTGAGCAAGCAAATGGAACAGCTGATCTTGGAAGATAAAATTGAGATCCCATAGTTATTAGCTAAAAAATCAGTAGCTCTAATCCTCACAGGCACCCAAATTTGCCAGCAAAGATGGCTCGAGTTGCCACAGCCAAATAGGAGGAGGCTCTAACTAGCTGGATGAAGTTGCAAAAGGATAGGAAGGCATGAGTGCACCCATTGAAGAAGCGGCAAGCCACAGCATGGGTTGTGCTGTGATGTGTGGTGGGGGGTCAGAGAGATTAGAGATTGGGTGAAAAGTTAAAAGGTTTTTATAGTTGTAAAACGACGGCCAGTGAATTGTAATACGACTCACTATAGGGCGAATTCGAGCTCGGTACCCGGGGATCCTCTAGAGTCGACCTGCAGGCATGCAAGCTTTGAGCCAAATATCAGGCTCTAGCTCAGTCCATTGAGCCTACAGAACAGCTCAAGCTCGACTCACTGAAAGTTCGAAACAGCTCGAGCTCGCCTCATTGGGGCTCAGCTAAACCACCAAAAAGAATATTACTTATTTTTTTCTTAGCAGTTGTGCCGGTGCGCTAGGCATAGATTTCCAGTTCCAGTGCCTCAGGCCTTCATTCTCTTATAGCCGAGTCATCCAGCCTCACCATTGTACAGCAGCCGGGGTCATACTAAAAAGGTACTGACCATCCTGTTTTTAGCAAGCAATAAATGATGGATCATATGATTCTGTGCTCCTTGTTAGGCGTAGCTTCTTGTGGACTTGGGCTTTAGGAAATCGTGGACGCCCCAGGCCATACAGTAGATGGTATTGCCCATTCCAAATCGAGTTTGAACTGTTTGACGAGAACGAGCTGAATTGACAGCCCTAGCCACAGCAGGCTAGTTCTTTGTTTGTATTTATTATTCGGCAATAATTCCTTGTGCCTTCCTGAATATATAGTATCTGTAATGTAAGTTTACTCTGTAAAATTCCAGAACGAACTGTGCCGAATGAAGATGGACCTGTCACTTCTGGATAAACTTGTACATGAGTACTGTATATACAGGGGAATTGTTCAAGGCTGTTCTCATGCCCTTCCTGGTAAATTACTGAACCTGTAGTTGAGCCTACTTGACAATTTTATGGCTTCAAATACGTACTTCCATATAGTGCTCTCTATTGCTTAGTTGACTCGTAGAATTATTACATTATACTCCTGTGTAGTACTAAAGAGAATCATCTTTTGGATATTTTGTAGGAACTGCTGACATGCAATGCAGTCAAAACATTGATGTTAGTTTCATAAATAATCAAGGAGCCAACAATGAAGCACAGCTTGATTGTGAATCGGCTGGCAAGCAGGATGGCGGTTGTTGCACCAGTGATATTACCCATCATGATTCCTGGTCGAAGAGATTACGAAGGGTTAGAAGCAGTACATCAGGGCAGGGAAGGCGAAAGAGATGGAGAGGTCGAGCAGATGATCTTAATTATGCTTTTGAGACTCCAGTTGATGCAAATCGTGATACCTTGTCTCCTGCCTTTGACATGGACGAAGATGTTGTAATAGGAGAACATGTAAGCTTTGTTTCAAATCATTGTTTTGCATTACACTAAATTTTTCAGAAGTTTATTCATAATAATTTCCCTGTTTTAGGACTCTGTGTTAGATACTGGTTTGTCTGATACTAGGAATATGCAAGATCAGAAGTATGAGGTTATTTTAGAGATGAGGGACCTCACACGCAAAGGAATGGCTTCCAAAGTTGTGGATGAAATAAACAGCATAGATCCTGATTTCTTTTCGCAAAACCCTATTCTTCTGTTTCAGCTAAAACAGGTGTGAGCCCAACATTGTAATCACGTTATTCTGCAGGGCCTTGTAGGTAGGAAGGAAGAACCTTACACATTTTGAATCTACCATTTCAGGTTGAATTTCTTAAGCTAGTAGCTGGCGGTGATCATGTAGCTGCTCTCAAGGTTGCATCTGCGCACCTGGGACCTCTTGCTGCCAGTAACCAAGCTTTACTGAAGCCTTTGAAGGAAACTTTGGTAACACTGATTCAACTCAATGAGGATGTACTCACAAAAGCAGTATCGTTGCCTGTTCTTGCAAGTTCTCTGCAGGTATATTTGATGTTTATATGTTGCAAGTCGATACGAAGTCTCACCTATCAGTGTAATTGGTCTGCATTTTCAATATCTGTTGTGTACTTGTGGTATTAGACTGCAATTTGCCATATCTCCTATGTTCATGATAGAAGACACCATCACCCCTTCTGTGGTTGGTTAGTAGCAGCAGTACAAGGCAAAACTGTGCTGCAGACTGAAATCAAAGTGAAGGAATTGGGGCCGTGTTCCATCGTGTTTATTTAGTGTGAATTTGGATGGTATCATGACATCTTCTCTTCTGTAGCTTGCGATAAGCAGGAGGCTTGGTATTGAAGAACCTCAACTGATGAAGATAGTCAGGACAACACTTCACACACACACCGAATGGTTTAAGCTTCAGATGTGCAAGGACCGTTTTGATCATTTTTTGAAGATTGATTCTCTAAAAGAGATTGATCCACCTGTGAGTCGCACTATGTCCAAGGTTCTTACAGATGAATGTGGAAATGGATCTTCTCAGATCACAACATGCTCAAGTGGCAAGGTGCTGGATGAAGGTAGTAGCCCTCAGGAGTCATCGGAAGTTGTCTGCGATGAAAGCGCTATACTCAAAGTTATGGTAAGTGGTATATATCTTAAAAACTTTTGTTATTTGCTGCTGATTAACTCCTTTCATGATAAGCCACGGAATTACTTGTTATCACTCGTGTGCCATCGAAATTGGTGCTTTTCATGCCATCAGTGACCGTTAGTCAAAGATTATGTTGGGTGTGGAAGACCCATTTACCCTTTGTGCATGCCAATGTTATCTCCACATTTCTAACTGATTGCACTTCTGCTAATGGCTTCCCCAATGGGTGGCAACATATACAATTCATATTCTCAATCTTACTGTTACTTCTCTTTAAAGGCAAACACCCCTAGTTTGCATTGGACAAATTACTTAATGCAGTAGCAGCAGGAGACGAAGCAATTAACAATAGTTAATTATGCTTAAACTTACAGCGAAAGAGGCTGTAGGAAAGGTGATGTCAATGAGGTTGACCTAAGTTGGATATTATAAAACACTTGGCTAAAGGAGAAATCACATTCTGAGGGCAAATTAAATTGATGGATCTCAATGAATTTGAGTTTTGTGGCTTGGTGTTACACATGGACACCCTTACCAGTAAATCCCTCAGTTCGAATATCTGACGTTTTTACAGTGCACGGTTTTTAGTATGCAGCTTTGACCATTGACCACTACTTTTTGTATGAAGATGGAGGTAAAAGATCACAAAAAATAGTGTGTAACTAATAACTATTTACAATGACAACTTTAATGGTACCGTTTGCACCTAACTTACCCAAAGATTTTTGTACTAGTCAGTTAAAGATGGAGAGGTTTGAGTTTGACGCATGCTTTTTCAAAGGTCATCTAATTTGGAACAGAGGTGGTATTTCTGGTTCATATCTTTTAAATAACTTATCCAGACAAAAGAAGTTCATTCAAATTGTCTGTTTAACGTTGAATAGATTTAGAGTGGATAATGATGTTGAATTTTCTACTTTATATTTATACAATATATATGCTTATGCATGTACTTCTAAGACGAAAATGATATGTGCACTGCGCACAAACTCTGTCAGTACTACCATCTTCCCACCAGTTCCATATATGATTCATCAATTAATCGCTTAGCCTTATCTCCTGTTGGCAGGAATTCCTTGCTTTGCCAAGGGCCGACGCCATCCAACTACTCATCCAGTATAGCGGAAATGCAGAGACAGTGATCCAACAAATCTTTTCATAGTGCCTTGTGTAAAATACCACACATTTTATTTTATTTTAGAAAGCAAACTGTTTCTTCATACTTTTCCTTCTTTAGCTGTATTTGGACTAGGCGCCCATTTCAACCTTGTGTGATTCTCTTTTTGCTCATGTAACACTGAAACTTAGGGGCAAAAAAGTCAGCAAGGACCAAAGAATAATGGAGAAGTAGGAAGTGATTGAAACCGTGGCGGTTGTGGATTTGTGATGCGTTTGCCAGTGGTTTAATCTTTGTTTGGCCTTTTGGTGTATTCTGTGATTATGGAAACAAATGATCATAAAAAACTGACATGGATATACCCTCTGTGTGGAATCATGCAACAAGGTGTTGTACTAGAGCATAAGTATCATGTAATTTTACTCCGTGTGTGGCTGCTTTGTATACCATGTAGAACTTACATATGCTAAATGGTCGTATCCTGGTGTTCTATTGGAATTGATCAAGTCGACTATATCTGTGAGATAAGTCCACATTGTGCCCTGAACTTGTTCTGGAGTTCGTATTACAACCTCGAAAGTTGAAACTTAAGTTTTGTTTGAAAATGCTCCTCAAACTCATAAAATCATTTAAAACACCATGTATGCATGGTTCACTGGTTTTGACCTGGTTTTCTCCCAGTGAATCATGTGTACGTCGTTGAATCCGTTTCCACTAACGTTTTGGGAGTTTCTATTTTTTAGGAGGATAACTGTTTTCCTATCCGTCACCTAAGAGCATCTAAATTCTGATCCTTAAATCCATGCATGTCGATCATACGATACAAGTTGTCCGAATTCAACAGTTTAAAACAAAGCAAAGCAAATCATAGTTCAATAAACCGGACATGCCAAAATGAAATCAATGTCCGAGCGTGAGGATAGCTTCGGATCACTGTCCGGGTGCGTGCTCCGAGCGGAATGTGTCCTGCTCTGCCTGCATTCGGGCTGCCTCCTCCGCCTGCATCAGGGCCATAGCCGCCCTCGCCGCCTCGTACTTTCTACGGTCGTTAATCTCCTTGTCCGCAAGCCACTTCTTCGCATGCTCATCCAAGAGGGTTTCGTCCGCTAACATGATCCTCGCACCCCCCGCTTCCCGTGCGAGTTGCAAACTCTCCATCTCAAGCTCTATGTTGCCAAATATCTTGGCCTTCTCGAGTTCCCATTTGATCGCCGCCTCTTGCTTCTCCAACTCGATCTTCTCCCTCTCAATTTCGAACTTCTTCTCCGCCCTCTTCCGGTCCCACTCCATCCTCTCCTTTTGCGCATTCAACATGAGCTTTTACCTCTCCACCTTCTTGTTCTCCCTCGCCGAAAAAATGCCCATCCATGTGGACGACATTTTTGTAGCCGCGGCGTCACGGGAGGCACGTGCCTTCTCCCACTTGTTTCCCATGACTTGGCGGTTATCCTTTGGCACGGTGGCTTTTCCATTTGTGACGGCAACATTGTCCTCTTCACCGTCCAACCCAACTGATTGGTTGGAGCTTGAGCCATCATTCCTCTTCTTGCTGGACTTGAGATTGGCCACAAGTTGGTTTCACTTTGGCTTGCCATTCAATATGATCCAACCATGGCTAAAAGCAAACGGATTCTTCTCCACCTCGTGAAACAAAATGGCCACCACCGCCGTCTAGTAAACAACATACATATGAGCACGAGAATGCAAACACAAGAAGCATATGCAAATGACGGCAAGATGAAGCAATTGAGCTTACGTGAGTTGCCACTCCCATCCCACTTTGAGGGCGTTTGGTCACTTGACAGTAGTAGCTGGCGTACTTGTTCACTTCCCCTTGAATGATCCCCCAACGATGTTGGAGAGATGCGGCTCCACATACTCCTTTTGTTCGTGATACTCCTTCCAAATTTTCTCCCAATACGTGTTCCCCTTTTGCTTGGTGCTGCATATTGGATCCATCGTTGTGGCCAACCAAGCTTTGACCAACAAGATGTCCTCAAATCTTGAGAGTGTCGGACCTCTTGCCTTCGCCGTCTTGGTATTCTTCTTCTTCTTGCTCAGATTGGGATCGGATGTTGTCCCAACTTCAAATGCGGTGGTGGCCTCCAATTCATACTCCATTTCGGTCGGATCTTCATTGTCATTGTTCATGTTCGACAAGAACGCCTCCTACATGATTATGGTTTGCAAGCATTCATCATGTGCGACATGAACTAGTGGTCTATGCAAAAATCTGATCGAACGGGACCAAAGAAAACGTACTGACTCTTGTTCGGTCATTCCGTCGAACATGTCGAGGGCAGTCGGGGTGCTGCCGCTGCCCATGCTCATCCGCACCTGAATGAGTGTGGCGAGTAACATACGTCGACCACCGGCATCTGCATGGGTGGAAATCTCTCCGGAATGGCCCAGCCGACCGTGGAATCCTCTTCTGTCCCAACGGGGTCGGACGGCGTAATCTGCATCGGTGATCGGATGGAAGGGGTGCGGGGTTCCGGGCATGGCGGAGGAGACAGCTGCTCCATCATGTCCAAACCTCCCTACGATGCTGCCTCCCTCTCTCACTGTCGGTGTCGCCGCAACTTCCGGGCGATGTTCTTCGCCTTGCAAGTCGGAGCCAACGAAGGGACGCCGATGGATGAGGCGGACCGCATCTCCGTAGCGGCGGTCTGGGACGGGCTAGACGACATCTCCGGGGGTGGATCAGGACTGGTGGTGAGGATTGGGAGAAAGGATGGGGGATGGCGAGGATTCCGGTGCAGGAAAGGTTGGATGGTCGACGGGAGGAGGAAGGGTTTGGTGAATTTGATGCAACTTGTGGTGGGGTTGGGCTGTCGGGTCCGACGTGGCGGTCGTGCCCGGGCGCCCCCATATCGGCCCCATATTTGTGCTAGATATGAGGGGTGTCGATCAGCCCAGACGTTTGAGGCCCGTTTAAGGAGCCCGTCTGGGTTGAAATTTCGTGACTAGACAGTGACTGGGCGGCCTGCCTGGGCATATGAGGCGGGTTTGAGGCGCCTGGCTGTAGATGCTCTAAGATCTCCATGCTACTACATTGGTCACCCTTCTTTTCCTTGTCCGACGGTCTGGGTGGTGGGCCAGAGGAGTGGGGCACCCGTTCCTTTTGTTTCCCTACTAGTTATAATAGGTTATTATTTCTCTATGGTTTGATTCCCTGGCGGTATTGACGAGGTAATTGCAGCTATGATATGTTGTAATAAGGTATCTTCGACCTCACCTACCTCGACATTTCCAACCCGACGCCGTTGAAGGGCTAGTATTGGCAATTATTGCTAGATATGTTTATCCTTGTATCTTCGTAGTTGGTCTGTCAATTAAGGGAAGCATTTGGCTGGCTCTTGGTGCAGTGACTTCAACTTCTTTAAAAAAAGTGGTATGGTCCGGTTTCTCCAACCTTCTGGCCTGACAGTGAAGGATTGTAAGCCTGTGCCACGTGGGTGATGCCCAAATTGATGTCTCTTATGCGATTACTAGACCTTGGTTCTATTGACAAGTGGCTATTGTTGTCTTCAAAACCTAGTATGACGAGGGCATTTTCACGTGTCTCTTCCCTCTACCGTTGGTTCAATTCAATTTTCAACCTCTAGCAGGCGGCATACAATCATAGGAAAAGAAAACTAGTCTAGCTCATGGTGTAGTTCCATTATTACCTACTATTTTCTTGACAATTACTAGATATAAGATGCCCTTTGGGTGTCTTTCTTAAAACATGCCACCTCACCTATTTTTCTTCCTTTCCGCCAACTCAACTTACTTCTTTGTCTCTTGTCGATGTGCATATCTCGCCCGCCACTCCAAACTACGCCCCTGCCTCTTCCAAGCAACCAGGGAGATGATAGAGGCGAGGGTGTCCCGATGTTTTGATGAGACATCTATCATTTTCTGTGAGAGTCGACCTTGACGATCCGACTACGAACGTGCGAGACGTCGCGCCTTAGCAATCGCTATACCAACTTCCGAGGGGTTATTGACCACGCCGGAGCACGATCAACCTGACCACGAGGGTCTATTTCCTGCAAGCAAACGAAGAACAAGCAAGAAACTAAGATAGCAAGAATATAAGATGAGAGCTTTATTGATCAAGGTGGGGTTCTGTGACGTCTTTGTCTGGTCGTTGAACACAAACGAAGTACGCGAAGTTGCAGCTATGGCGAACTTTTAATCTAAACAAAACCCAAAGTCTGAGCGATGCCCTAAGGGCTGTATATATGGAGGAAGAGGGGGGAATTTCATGGCTCTTGGGGGAGGGGTCCTAAACCAACCCTATCTCTTGTTTCCCCACACATACGGACTCTAAAAACAGCCTATACTTATGTATTTTGAAATTACATGGGCCCGGCCCAATAATAAGGTGACGCAGCACCTATAATAGCCTCTGGACGAAATTTGTGAAGTAGCATCTTGTATATTTCGTCCAAGACTTCATGCACTCATTACAGTGGCTTCAAAGTCCTGAAATCATCACTTGAAACTCCGTTCTTGTTTCCCTTATGCATGCCATCATCTCCATGCTTGTTCTTGCTCCAGTGTTCATCCTTCTCCAAGCTAGGCCCTTCATTTTTAAACAAAACAAATGTATCCAATATAGGCAACATCATATTCTCATGAACATTAGAATCATTACCAAGAAACGAAAGTACCTGGTAATTTAATTGGCGTGCATGAGCTCTAGTAATTGGTCCAATACGTATAGTAGCAGGACCTGTGGGTGTAACAATGGTATTGATGTCCTCATCATCCTCCCCTTCTTGAAATGAAGTCGTCCTCGACGGAAGCTCATCTTCCTCACCCAAAATAAGGCTTCAAATCTGCAATGTTAAAAGTGGGACTAACCCCAAAATCTGCAGACAGCTCAAGTTTATATGCATTATCATTTATTTTCTCTAACACCTTAAAAGGACCATCAGCACGTGGCATTAGCTTTGGTTTAAGCAAATCGGGAAATCTAACCTTACGCAAATGTAACCAAACAAGATCTCTAGGTGCAAACACAACATGTTTTCTACCCTTATCTCCAACAAGTTTATATTTACCATTCATACGCTCAATGTTTTCCTTAGTTAACTCATGCATTTTTAAAATCAATTCAGCACGTTGTTTAGCATTGAAATTAACCTTCTTCGAAGATGGAAGAGACAACAAATCAATAGGTGCACTAGGTAGGAAACCATACACAATTTCAAAAGGGCACATCTTAGTAGTAGAATGCAATGAACGATTATAAGCAAATTCAATATGAGGCAAGCATTCTTCCCACATTTTCTTATTATTCTTCAAAACAGCCCTAAGCATAGTAGATAATGTTCTATTGACTACTTCACTTTGTCCACCAGTTTGGGGGTGACAAGTAGTACTAAAAAGCAGTTAAGTCCCCAACTTAGCCCATAAACTGAAGAAATATGCCCCAGAGGCAATAACAAAGTTGTTATTTTATATTTCCTTATATCATGATAAATGTTTATTATTCATGCTAGAATTGTATTAACCGGAAACTTGATACATGTGTGGATACATAGACAAAATACTGTGTCCTTAGTAAGCCTCTACTAGACTAGCTCATTAATCAAAGATGGTTAAGTTTCCTAACCATAGACATGTGTTGTCATTTGATGAACGGGATCACATCATTAGGAGAATGATGTGATGGACAAGACCCATCCGTTAGCTTAGCATAATGATCGTTAAGTTTTATTGATATTGCTTTCTTCATGACTTATACATATTCCTTTAACTATGAGATTATGCAACTCCCGGATACCGGAGGAATACCTTGTGTGCTATCAAACGTCACAATGTAACTGGGTGATTATAAAGATGCTCTACAGGTATCTCCAAAGGTGTTTGTTTGGCATAGATCGAGATTAGGATTTGTCACTCTGAGTATCGGAGAGGTATCTCTGGGCCCTCTCGGTAATGCACATCATGATCAGCCTTGCAAGCAATGTGACTAATGACTTAGTTACGGGATGATGCATTACGAAACGAGTAAATAGACTTGCCGGTAACGAGATTGAACTAGGTATGAGGATACCGACGATCGAATCTCGGGCAAGTAACATACCGATGACAAAGGGAATTACGTATGTTGTCATTAGGGTTTGACCGATAAAGATCTTCGTAGAATATGTAGGAACCAATATGAGCATCCAGGTTCTGCTATTGGTTATTGACCGGAGAGGTGTCTCGGTCATGTCTACATAGTTCTTGAACCCGTAGGGTCCGCACGTTTAACGTTCAATGACGATTTGTATTATATGAGTTATGTGATTTGGTGACTGAATGTTGTTCGGAGTCCCGGATGAGATCACGGACATGACGAGGATTCTCGAAATGGTCCAAAGGTAACGATTCATATATAGGACGATAGTATTCGGACACCGGAAGTGTTCCGGGGGTACCGGGTACGTATCGGGTCACCGAAAGGGGTTCCGTGCACCCCCCCGGTCAAGATATGGGCCTTATTGGGCCAAGGGCGGGGACAGTCCAGCCCCCAAGGGGCTGGTGCGCCCCCATATGGTCCGGCCTAAGTGGAGAAAGGAAAAGGGGAGGAGTAAATGAAATAGAGGGAATGTGATTCCCCTTCCTCCCCCCTCTCCCCTCTTTCCTCCCCCCCCTCGGAGATAAGGAAAGGGGGAGGCCAAATTGGAGGAGGCCCCAAGTAGTATTCCTCCTACTTGGGGCGCCCCATGTATGTTCCCCTCCCCCTCCCACCTATATATATCTGGGGAGGGGGCGCCTGGAACACACAACAAACATTGTTAGCTGTGTGCGGCGGCCCCTCCACAATCCGGTCATATTCACGTAGTGCCTAGGCGGAGCCCTGTGCGGATCATTTCACCATCACCGTCACCATGCCATCATGCTAACGAAACTCTCCCTCGACACTTTACTGGATCAAGAGTTCGAGGGACATCATCGAGCTGAACGTGTGCACAACTCGGAGGTGTCGTACGTTCGGTGCTTGATCGGTCGGAACGAGAAGAAAGTTTGACTACATCAATCGCGTTGTCAAACGCTTCCGCTTTCGGTCTACGAGGGTACGTGGACACACTCTCCCCTCTCATTGCTATGCATCTCCTAGATAGACCTTGCGTGATCGTAGGAATTTTTTAAAATTGCATGCTACGTTCCCCAACAGTGGCATCCGAGCGAGGTCTATATGTAGATGATATGCACGAGTAGAACACAAAGAGTTGTGGGCGATGATAGTCATACTACTTACCACCAATGTCTTATTTTGATTTGGCGGTATTGTTGGATGAAGCGGCCCGGACCAATCTTACATGACCACGTTCATGAGACCGGTTCCACCAACAGACATGCAACTTGTTTTGCATAAAGGTGGTTTGCGGGTGTTTGTTTCTCCAACTTTAGTTGAATCAAATTTGACTAAGGCCGGTCCTTGTTGAAGGTTAAAACAGCAAACTTGACGAAACATCGTTGTGGTTTTGATGCGTAAGTAAGAACGGTTCTTACTAGAAGCCCGTAGCAGCCATGTAAAACTTGCAACAACAAAGTAGAGGACGTCTAACTTGTTTTTGCAAGGCATGTTGTGATGTGATATGGTCCAGACATGATGTGATATACGTTCTTGTATGAGATGATCATGTTTTGTAAAAGTTATCGGCAACTGGCAGGAGCCTTATGGTTGTCGCTTTATTGTATGAAATGCAAACGCCATGTAATTACTTTACTTTATCACTATGCATTAGTGATAGTTGCAAAGCAATAGTTGGCGAGACGACAATGACGCTACGATGGAGATCAACGTGTCAAGCCGGTGATGATGGAAATCATGACGGTGCTTTGGAGATGGAGATCAAAGGCACAAGATGATGATGGCCATATCATGTCACATATTTTGATTGCATGTGATGTTTATCTTTTTTATAAGATGACCCCTCACTAAAATTTCAAGGTATAAGTGTTCTCCCTGAGTATGCACCGTTGCGACAGTTCGTCATGCCGAGACACTACGTGATGATCGGGTGTGATAAGCTCTATGTTCACATACAACGGGTGCAAGACAGTTTTGCACATGCGGAATACTCGGGTTAAACTTGACGAGCCTATCATGTATAGACATGGCCTCGGAACAGTGGAGACCGAAAGGTCGAACGTGAATCATATAGTAGATATGGTCAACATAGAGATGTTCACCATTGAAGACTACTCCATCTCACGTGATGATCGGATATGGTTTAGTTGATTTGGATCATGTGATCATTTAGATGACTCGAGGGATGTCTATCTAAGTGGGAGTTCTTAAGTAATTTGATTAATTGAACTTTAATTTATCATGAACTTAGTCCTGATAGTTTTTGCAAATTATGTTGTAGATCAATAGCTCACAATGTAGTTCCCCGTTTATTTTTTGATATGTTCCTAGAGAAAAATAAGTTGAAAGATCATAGTAGCAATGATGCGGACTTGGTCCATGATCTGAGGATTATCCTCCTTGCAGAAGAATTATGTCCTTGATGCACCGCTAGGTGACAGACCTAATGCAGGAGCAGATGCAGATGTTTTGAACATTTGACAAGCTCGGTATGATGACTACTTGATAGTTTAGTGCACCATGCTTTACGGCTTAGAACCGGGACTTCAAAAATATTCTGAACGCCATGGAGTATATGAGATGTTCCAAGAGCTGAAAATGATATTCAGACTCATGCCCGTGTTAAGATGTATGAGACCTCTAACAAATACTTTTCCTACAAGATGGAGGAGAATAACTCAGCTAGTGAGTATGTGCTCAGAATGTCTGAGTACTACAATCACTTGAATCAAGTGGGAGTTAATATTCCAGATAAGATAGTGATTGACAGAGTTCTTGAGTCACTATCACCAAGTTACTAGAACTTCGCGATGAACTATAATATGCAAGGGATAATGAAAATGATTCCCAAGCTCTTCGTGATGCTGAAATCGGCGAAGGTAGAAATCAAGAAATAGCATCAAGTGTTGATGGTTAACAAGACCACTAGTTTCAAAAAAAGGGCAAGGGAAAGAAAGGAAACTTCAACAAGAATGGCAAGCAACTTGCCACTCCGTGAAGAAGCCCAAAGCTAGACCCAAGCCTGAAACTGAGTGCTTCTACTGCAAACGAAATGGTCACTGGAAGTGGAACTGCCCCAGATACTTGGAGGATAAGAAGGATGGCAAAGTGAACAAAGGTATATTTTGATATACATGTTATTGATGTGTACTTTACTAGTGTTTATAGCAACCCCTCGGTATTTGATACTGGTTCAGTTGCTAAGAGTAGTAACTCGAAACAGGAATTGCAAAATAAACAAAGACTAGTTAAGGACGAGGTGACGATGTGTGTTGGAAGTAATTCCAAGGTTGATACGATCACCATGGCACACTCCCTCTACCTTCGGGATTAGTGTTGAACCTAAATAAAAGTTATTTGGTGTTTGCGTTGAGCATTAATATGATTAGATCATGTTTATTGCAATATGGTTATTCATTTAAGTTAGAGAATAATTGTTGTTCTGTTTGTATGAATAAAACCTTCTATGGTCATACACCCAATGTAAATGGTTTATTGACTCTCAATCATAGTGATACACATATTCATAATATTGATGTCAAAATATGCAAAGTTGATAATGATAGTGCAACATATTTGTGGCACTGCCGTTTAGGTCTTATTAGTGTAAAGCGCATGAAGAAACTCCATGTAGATGGGATTTTGGAATCACTTGATTATGAATCATTTGATACTTGCGAACCATGCCTCATGGGCAAGATGACTTAAACTCCGTTCTCCGAAACAATGGAGTGAGCCACTGACTTATTGGAAATAAGACATATCGATGTATGCGGTCCGATGAGTGTTGAGGCTCGCGGCAGGTATTGTTATTTTCTAACCTTCACACATGATTTAAGCAGATATGGGTATATCTACTTAATGAAACACAAGTCCGAAACATTTGAAAAGTTCAAGGAATTTCAGAGTGAAGTGGAGAATCATCGTAACAAGAAAAAAAAGTTTCTACGATCTGATCGCGGAGGCGAATATTTGAGTTACGAGTTTGGCCTTCATTTAAAACAATGTGGAATAGTTTTACACCTCACGCCACCTGGAACACCACAGCGTAATGGTGTGTCTGAACGTCGTAACTATACTTTATTGGATACTAGCAAAAGGGCCCGTGCGTTGCAACGGGAGAAAAATATATCACATGCTCTTTTAATCCAATCTAGAAAAGGGGTATAGAATCTAAGAATCTATTCCAGAGGTCCAGCTCTTCTATTTCAACATGACTTGCATGTAGATTTAAAAAGTACATACAAACGGGCTAGCGATAATCCACTTATTCATGACATGTGCGAAATGATGTGTTATTATGGGTAAAAGGAAAACAACAGGAAATGATAATGCATTAGCACATTACGAAGACATGCATGCATCATGGGCGGTTTTTGGTTCAAGCATCACCAACTTATGGCATGTTCAACAACATTCTTGTTGTTAGCTCAACTCCATGACCTCAAGCTCATCCTTGCGCAGTCGTCACGGGCTCGTCCTTGCTTCACTCTGACGAGAAATATCGCTCCGGAACTTCTCATGCCTCCTCTATGCTTGTCCAGTTTTGTTCGTCAACATTGTCTGCCTTATAATTTCCACCCCTTTGCTAACGGGTCACTTGGCTTGTTATTTACAATATGTCTAAAAAAGTATATTGGTGTCTGCAAATATTTTTGTTGCAACTCTTGAATATATTTCCACGTACATATTTATCAAAGAAAATGCTTGAAGAGTTTTAAAAAATACATAAACTATATTTGTTTAATGTCTGTAGACGCATGTTACCGCCCAATATTTCTCCTATGGCGTGCATCCCATATATTTACGGGATCTCCTCAAATTTTCTTGCCATGCGTCTTTTCTTTCATTTCTTTTATATAAAATGCATCCTTTCTTTTATTTATTTTGCGCAGCACATCCCTATATACCCCATATATTTTGGATCTACTCGAATTTTCTTGCCACGGGTCCTTTCTTTTATTTCTTTTATATAGCACAACACATTCCATCTTTATCGAGCCTCTTTTTTATTTCTTGCCGTGCATATCCTTATTTACATTTCATATTTATGGGCAAGGCCTTTCTTTTATTCCTTGCCATGCATGTCTTTATTTGTTGGATCTTCTTCCCTTCCTAGGAATGAGACGAGCACCTCTTCTGTTTTGTTCAACTTCCAAGAAAGACTTGCCTATTGTCTACTTGCTGACATATATAAGTTGGTGTAATGTTGTCTAAATCGGCGAGGTGGTGTTAATATACGCAACCCTTTATTTTTGATACGAAGTTGTGACGCCCTAAGACCGGAGCTTCAGATGTCTTCCATGGTTTTCGAGATTCGCGGTGTGATTTGTTTTTTTGCTTGTTGCTTTCATCGTTGCATCATGTGCATTGCATCATGTCATCATGCCATCATTTTTCTCAAAGCCAACTAAAACTCACTTAAATAAATTGCATGAATCTTCGGCCCATTTAAACCAAGGGAAGGGTGACTTCTCTTTATAACATATCCTCCCGATATTAGAGAGCTATTATAAAGTATTCCATGGATGTGGAATTACCGTGACACACTTGCAATTTAAACTCTCAAGTCTTTTCTGCTTCGAGTTGCTCCTCAAACCTTGCCATATATTCTTTCATCTTATTTAGGAGCTCCACCAAAAATCTATACATTTTTGGACTTTCCCAAACCTCACTTCCTATTCAAATAATTTGAATTTAAATTAAGTGAGTTTGAATTTAATCTTTCAATCTTGGCCATTTCTATTTTCTGGGACGAGCACAATTTTTGTGAGTCCGGGAAAATCATCTGCATGTCCAATTTCTTCCCCTAACACCTCCTTCCTTTTTCTTCTCTTCTTTGTTTTTTTTTTCTGTTTTAGAATTAAGAATGAGGGAGAAAGAGCGCCCCTGCCAGCTGTACCAGGCCGGCCAACCAGCAGCCCTCCACCGCTTCGGCCCAGCCACGCCCGGACCTAACCCTAC
The DNA here is from genome assembly GCF_003073215.2 of Triticum urartu. Classification (NCBI taxonomy): domain Eukaryota; kingdom Viridiplantae; phylum Streptophyta; class Magnoliopsida; order Poales; family Poaceae; genus Triticum; species Triticum urartu. The sequence continues at coordinate 275,034,930 of NC_053022.1, forward strand.
CCAATCCCGATCGATCCCCATCTCCGTCCCTCGAGCGCCGCCGAGCCTTCTTCCTCTCCCTCGATCCCTGCCCGATCCCATCTTCCTCTCGCTCTCTTCTCTCGATCCCTCCAGGCCGCGCCTCCCTCTACAGCGCCTCCTCCCGCTCACGCCTCCTCCCGCCGCCGTCCTTGTCCGGGCCCGTGGAACCAGGCCGCCGAGCTCCACCAAGCCCCAGTGCCGTTCAGGTCAACCCCGGCCTCGACTTTCCCCTCCCGTGGCTCCTCTGCCTCCGTAGGCCATGCCAGTGCCACCGCCTTCCCCACTCCTGAGAGGCCGCCGCCCGCCGCCGTTAAGCACAGCCCCTCCCGGCCTTCTCCTTGCTGCTCTCGGCGTAGGACGCTGGCCCCAACCGTCATGGCGCTAGCCACCAGGGCCTCCAAGCCGGCGAGCCCCCTTCCTTGTCGGGCCTCCTCTGCTTTTCCTCGTGCGCGAGCTGCGCCGTGCCGAGCCACCCGGCGCCCCGAGCTCCATCCCGCGAGCAGCATTTCCAGTCGAACCTTGCTCCTGTTGGTCCTGCCTTCCCATGGCCCTGAACCCCCACTGCTACTTCAGGCACCATGTCCGCAAACCCTGCTGCCGTTGCGTGTGACCAGTTTGTTCTGTCCCTTTTGAACACTGTCAACCGAAGTCTTTGGCGATGTTCTGTCTTGGATCACGGCAAGACCACCTCAAGCTACTACGGTGTGCTGCCCCGACCAAGACCACAAGTACCACGGTGGCTCTCCAAGAGTTTGGATTCTACAAGTTGGACGACGCTCTTGTACAACTACATTATCGAGACCGGCAAGACCGACTACACGACACGCCAAGTCCCTCGGGTCGGATGCGTAAGACCGCCCCGGTTGTTGCGAAGTACCACGACGTCCGGAGTCATCGGATCCGTCAAGTTCCACTATGAGATGTACAACTACCGTCGACCTCGAAGACCTTGGATTCACCAAGTTCCCATGACGACAAGTGTAACCCGTTGGATCGCCAAGTTCGATTACCGTCGCAACCATGCACAACTACTTCCACTCCGCCGTTGAAGGTCGTTGAGTGAACAAATACCGACGACATGCATGTTGCCAAGTACCCTCTCCGGATCGCCATGTTCGACTACTGATGACATATACCACTACCATCGCCGAGATCGCGAGAACCTCTACTTCCCCTTCAAAACGTGTACCACTACCGCCGCCAGAACGTCTTTAGAACATGTACCGTCGATCCTCGAAGACCCGCGGACGTCAAGTTCCTTGTGTTGACCCCGAACACCTATGGAGTGAGAACATCTACGTCGCGAGAACACTTACTTCCCTCTACGAACTTGATCCGTCCCGATAATGCACGCTTCGAAAGGTATAACCATCGAGACGACCGCCCGTGGACCGAATGCATGCGTGTTGAATGAGATGAACCCCGCGATTGCACCGTGTCTGAAATTGTTGCTTGCATGGTCCTCCTCGTTGCCATGTCGTCCACCCATGGGAATCCGGTTACCGGGATCACCCCACCATCTTGCATGACACGCTCACATCACTTTTCCTTTTGCACCGGTATCTCCATGAGCTACCGGAACCGATATGTTGCCGTGGCACCATTTTTGGATTCGTTGCCCTGGCACCCCTTTCGTTTCCGCCATGATGACTAATGCTTCATAAAATGCTCTTATCAACTTTTCCATAAAAAATGCTTAAAACATGCATGTCATCCGCATCATGATAACAACACCAAGTATGTTTAAATTGTTGTTTGCATTAATTTGCTAAATGCATATGAGGATTTACCGGATTTGTTGTTTGTTATATCCGGCACCATTTAAATTGTTTAGATAGTATAGTTTTGTTATGCTTCACCTCTTGCCATGTTAACCAACATTTAATATTGTTGAGTACCTAACAGGGAGTGAACTAAATAACTGATGTGGTGTTCCGTCCTCGTTGCATATTGGGCTCCACTTAACTTGTAGTTTTGTTTGTGCACTTTGCCTTGCCATGCATATTTAAACCGGACATGCATCATAATTGGTTGTGCATCATGCCATGTTTATGTGATGGTTGTTTACTATGTTGTTTGCTTCTTTCCAGTGTTGCTTCTTCGGGTTAGTTTCGATAACGTCGCGTTTGTGAGGATTCGTTCGACTTCGTCCGTTTGTCTTCTTCATGGACTCGTTCTTCTTCCTTACGGGATCTCAGGCAAGATGACCATACCCTCGAAATCACTTCTATCTTTGCTTGCTAGTTGTTCGCTCTATTGCTATGCCGCGATACCTACCACTTGCTATATCATGCCTCCCACATTGCCATGTCAAGCCTCTAACCCACCTTTTCCTAGCAAACCGTTGTTTGGCTATGTTACCGCTTTGCTCAGCCCCTCTTATAGCGTTGCTAGTTGCAGGTGAAGATGGAGTTTGTTCCTTGTTGGAACATGATTATTGTTGGGATATCATCGCTATCATATCTTGTTTACCTTAATGCATCTATATACTTGGTAAAGGATGGAAGGCTCGGCCTTATGCCTGGTGTTTTGTTCCACTCTTGCCGCCCTAGTTTCTGTCATACCGGTGTTATGTTCCTTGACTTTGCGTTCCTTACGCGGTTGGGTTATAATGGGAACCCCTTGACAGTTCGCCTTGAATAAAACTCCTCCAGCAAGGCCCAACCTTGGTTTTACCATTTGCCTACCTCCATCCATATACCTTCCCTTGGGTTCTACAGACTCAAGGGTCATCTTTATTTTAACCCCCCGAGGGCCAGTGCTTCTCTGAGTGTTGGTCCGAAACGAGTAGACTGCGGGGCCACCTCGGGGCAACTTGAGGTTTGGTTTTACTCGTAGGATGTCTCATCCGGTGTGCCCTGAGAACGAGATACGTGCGACTCCTATCGGGATTTGTCGGCACATCGGGCGGCTTTGCTGGTCTTCTTTTACCATTGTCAAAATGTCTTGTAACCGGGATTCCGAGTCTGATCGGGTCTTCCTGGGAGAAGGAATATCCTTCGTTGACCGTGAGAGCTTGTGATGAGCTAAGTTGGGACACCCTTGCAGGGTTTTGAACTTTCGAAAGCCATGCCCGCGGTTATGGGCAGATGCGAATTTGTTAATGTCCGGTTGTAGAGAACTTGACACTTGACTTAATTAAAATGCATCAACCACGTGTGTAGTCATGATGGTCTCTTTTCGGCGGAGTCCGGGAAGTGAACACAGTTTTGGAGTTATGTTTGTGCGTAAGTAGTTTTAGGATCACTTTTTGATCACTTCTAGTTCACAACTGTTGCATTGCTTCTCTTCCCGCTCTTATTTGCGTAAGTTAGCCACCATATATGCTTAGTGCTGCAGCTCCACCTCACTACCCCTTTTCTACCCATAAGCTTAAATAGTCTTGATCTCGCGGGTGTGAGATTGCTGAGTCCCCGTGACTCACAGATACTTCCAAAACCAGATGCAGGTGCCGATGATGCCAGTGCAGATGACGCAACTGAGCTCAAGTGGGAGCTCGATGAAGATCGTGTTCGTTGTGTTGTTTCGTTACAGTTGATCAGTAGTGGAGCCCAGTCGGGGCGATCGGGGATCTTTTGCATGAGGGGTGGTCTTCTTTTATTTTGGTTCCGTAGTCGGACCTTGATTGTATTCTGGATGATGTAATGCTATATTTATGTATTGTGTGAAGTGGCGATTGTAAGCCAACTCTTTATCCCTTTCTTATTCAGTACATGGGATGTGTAAAGATTACCCTTCTTGTGACATGCCTACTATGCGGTTATGCCTCTAAGTCATGCTCCGACACGTGGGAGATATAGCCGCATCGTGGGTGTTACAAGTTGGTAATCAGAGCCTTCCCCGACTTAGGAGCCCCCTGCTTGATCGAATCGCTGATGTTGTTGAGTCTAGAAAAATGTTTTGAGTCTTATAGGATTATATATATCGGAGAGTAGGATTCTTTTTACTCCTCAGTCTCTTCGTCGCTCTGGTGAGGCATCGTGACGTAGAGTTTTGACTCTTCTCTTCTCAAATTTCACGAATTTTTTTTAGGATCATGCGGGTATCTTGGAATCATTCCGATGGTTTTGTGACGAGAACATTATTCTTGGTGCCTCCTGACATTTAGGGGTTGTGGCAGTGTCCTGGGGAGTTGAGCTCCGAAGTGTTGTCGTCACAATTTTATCATTGCAGTTCTGGAATACCTGAGTTTCGCCGACATCGAAAATCTCTTTTATACAGTTGTTGGTGAGATAACCTCGACGCCACCCAGTACTGGGTCGGGAGTTCGGGAGTATTGCCATAACTCGTATAACGGATGCTTTTCGAAGGTTGAGGTAAATGATTTTCGAAGGTTTCTTGGTTATGTGTTGAAGGATGGATACAGCTGGATGTAGGAATTGCTAGTTCGGGTGAGATATTATGCTTCCCCTGTATCCCCAACACCTGATTGCATAACCAGAAAGTTTTGGGAGTTTATAAGTGGGAATTCAAGTAGCTCCTAGGATATCTTTCCAACAAACACATGATACGATATGGGATCTATCATATGTTTGTTCCGGCTTTTTCTGCAAGCCAATCCTTTGTTTTGTTTCCAGTTGTGGTATTCGAGTTGCTTCAAAGTCTAAGTGTTGATTCCATGCTTTTTCCTAAGTGGTGTTCTCATACTTCTATGTGAATACTAATCCTTCACGATCATTGAGATTGTCATGCCAATCCTTTTCAACCGGTGTGTTTCTCTTCAAGAGGATCCGATCATTTCAACATTCGCAAGGTTACCTCTCAGTTTTTCCCAACGTTGTTTGTTTCATTCGTCCCAAATTGTCTTTATTTTCCCACCCTCCCACCCTTGTTTCTTCAAGGACTCATATATCTTAATCAAGTATCCATCTTATGGATGTGAAGTATCTTCATTCTTTTCAATCAATGTTCTTACCCGGTGGTTCTCATGAAGATGCTCTACAAGTTTATCATTCTTCGTTCTCTTTCTTCTCCGGTGGATTCAAGTCAAGCTTCCTTGATCTTTACCTTCCTCATTTCAAATGCTTTCCCATGCTGTTGCACCTCTTAATCTTTCACTTCTCGATATTCAATTGTTCCGGAGTGCTGAAGATATCTCAGAAGATTCAAGTTTCCATTCTCAATGCGTTCAAGTTCTTTTGAGGATGTTATCTCTTTCAAGCCATTTAAATCAACCGGTGCAATCTCCCTTTCAAGCAATCTTTTCAACGATGTTTCTTTTGAGTGGGCCCTAACCCATAGGGTTTTTTCCCAGGAACTTACCTGACTCTTCTAATTTTCCCGGAGCTATTCTCAAATCTTTCAAAGTTTGACGTAAGAATGAATTATCCTCAGTCATTTGCCTTCTCCAATATCTCTTTCAAATTCTTTTCATCTTTGGCTCAACCTCTCCTCTTTTAATCATTCCGGGGTGTATCAACAATTCATGGTGGTGTTCTCGTCGTCATTCTCGGATTTGAAGACCGAAGAAGAGTTTCTCTTCAATCATATCCTTTCTCTCAAAGATTCATGATTCTAACTTGTTGCCATCCTCTCATAATTATTTTTGATTGTGAGAATTCTTTTCACCCATCCGAAGCATTTCAGGAGTCTTTTCAGTTTGATTCTCCGGAGCCCATCATCTCAGAATTATTCATTCTCAGCTTTCAGCTCTCATTCTCTAAATCTTACCGATACATCGCTCAAGTACTCTCTAGTCAGTTCATGATCTATTCGTTCTCATGATTCAAATTCCCCAAGTATCTTCATTCGTTCTTTAATTCTTCTATATCTCTCTTAATCCTTCCTACGAGAATAAGTAGTATGCCAAATCCGTTGCTTGTCATCAATCTAAATTGCTGAAGGATAAGCATAATGTAATTCTTATTCTTGTTTCATCAAGTGAATTCAATTCCTTATTCCGGAGGTTCATCAAATTATTGTTTTCAATTTCTTATCTTTCTTTCCGGAGTTTCAAGTTTTCTCGGTTACATCATCGTGAAGCTCCATCTAAATCATTGCAAGGCTTCACCTTGTGTTTTCAACTTCTCTTTCTTTTCGATCATTCTTTTATTATCGGAGTTCTTCATGGAGGCTACATGGTGGTTCGTCAAGAATTCTTTTCATTCTTCAATTGTCCTCAAGTTTTCTCACGAAGTTATGATCCGCCAAGCTATACTCTAAATTAAACATGGTGCTCAACACATGTTTTGTTTTGAGGAGTTCAAGCATTCCTTATCTTGCATTTGGAAGTGCAATTCTTTCTACCTTATCATTTGAGGTGGTGTTATGTCATTCTTGATAATTTCCCTTCGGGTTTCATGATTCACAAGTTTCCAAAGAGTGACATATTTAAATCCATCATTTTCTCTTCGTTCAGGAGATGCTTTGCAACCCGTCAACCTCTTCATTGGAGTTATCTTGGGTTATATTTCACCTAAAACTTTCCCTAAGGATTTTGCTATTTATGGTGCTTACAAATGACCCAAGTTCTTCATTTATCCTCCCGGTGAAATAAGTTTCTCGTCTCCTTGTTCATATCAATCCAATCTTTTTCCCATGAGTGGCAGAGTGTCACCTCATAGCTTTGAGATGTTTTCCATAAGTCCACGGGAATCATATTTTGTTGTTGTTGTTATTGTTGTTGTTGTTGTTGTTTTTTTCAACAACTCCTTTCGACCCTTGTCCTAAAGATGCTTTTCAAGCTCATTTGAGGTAGAAGATATTGTTTTCTAATCCGTTCTTTCCATTCCATTCTTTCATTTCTTTCGGAGGCTTTGTAATGTTGCTCTCTTCTCTCATCATCTCAAATTGTGAGGATCATGTTCTTTTCGTGCTTATCCATTTATCCGGAGTGTTGTGTCCACTTCTCAAGTTCTTTTCATCTTATCAAGTTTCATATCACTTTTCAACCGGGGTGCTGTCCGAATTTGTTCTTCCTTGCTCCTCTTTTCTAACGGAGTGTTTTCAACTTTGTTCATCTTCGTTGTATCCTTTCTTTCAATTTGTTCAACCTATCAAGGATTGTTGGTTTCACTCTTTTTTCAAAGAAGCAACTTAGTCTTACCTCTTCCCTTTCCTCTTCCGTTTTCCCTGGTGCCATCCTAGATCCCGGGACGAGATCCTCTCGTAGTGGTGGAGTGTTGTGACGCCCCAAGACCAGAGCTTCAGATGCCTTCCATGGTTTCCGAGATTCGTGGTGTGATTTGTTTTTTTGCTTGTTGCTTTCATTATTGCATCATGTGCATTACATCATGTCATCATGCCATCATTTTTCTCAAAGCCAACTAAAACTCACTTAAATAAATTGCATGGATCTTCGGTCCATTTAAACCAAGGGAAGGGTGACTTCTCTTAATAACATATCCTCCCGATATTAGGGAGCTATTATAAAGTATTCCATGGATGTGGAATTACCGTGACACACTTGCAATTTAAACTCTCAAGTCTTTTCTGCTTCGAGTTGCTCCTCAAACCTTGCCATATATTCTTTCATCTTATTCCGGAGCTGCACCAAAAATCTGTACATTTTTGGACCTTCCCAAACCTCACTTCCTATTCAAATAATTTGAATTTAAATTAAGTGAGTTTGAATTTAATCTTTCAATCTTGGCCATTTCTATTTTCTGGGACGAGCACAATTTTTGTGAGTCCGGGAAAATCATCTGCATGTCCAATTTCTTCCCCTAACACCTCCTTCCTTTTTCTTCTCTTCTTTGTTTTTGTTTTTTTTCTGTTTTAGAATTAAGAATGAGGGAGAGAGAGCGCCCCTGCCAGCTCTACCAGGCCGGCCAATCAGCAGCACTCCACCGCTTCGGCCCACCTTCCTTAGGCCCAGCCACGCCCCGACCTAACCCTACCCAATCCCGATCGATCCCCATCTTTGTCCCTCGAGTGCCGCCGAGCCTTCTTCCTCTCCCTCGATCCCTGCCCGATCCCATCTTCCTCTCGCTCTCTTCTCTCGATCCCTCCAGGTCGCGCCTCCCTCTACAACGCCTCCTCCTGCTCACGCCTCCTCCCGCTGCCGTCCTTGTCCGGGCCCGTGGAACCAGGCCGCCGAGCTCCACCAAGCCCCGGTGCCGTTCAGGTCGACCCCGGCCTCGACTTTCCCCTCCCGTGGCTCCTCTACCTCCGCACGCCATGCCAGTGCTGCCGCCTTCCCCACTCCAGAGAGGCCGCCGCCCGCCGCCGTCAAGCACAACCCCTCCCGGCCTTCTCCTTGCTGCTCTCGGCGTAGGCCGCTGGCCCCAACCATCATGGCGCCAGCCACCAGTGCCTCCAAGCCGGCGAGGCCCCTTCCTCGTCAGGCCTCCTCTGCTTTTCCTCGTGCGCGAGCGGCGTCGTGCCGAGCCACCCGGCGCCCCGAGCTCCATCCCGCGAGCAACAGTTCCAGTCAAACCTTGCTCCTGTTGGTCCTGCCTTCCCATGGCCCTGAACCCCCACTGCTACTTCGGGCACCATGTCCGCAGACCTGCTGCCGTTGCGTGTGACCAGTTTGTTCTGTCCCTTTTGAACACTGTCAACCAAAGTCTTTGGCGATGTTCTGTCTTGGATCACAGCAAGACCACCTCAAGCTACTACGGTGTGCTGCCCCGACCAAGACCACAAGTACCACGGTGGCTCTCCAAGAGTTTGTATTCGACAAGTTCGACGACGCTCTTGTACAACTACGTTACCGAGACCGGCAAGACCGACTACACGACACGCCAAGTCCCTCGGGTCGGATGCGTAAGACCGCCCCGGTTGTTGCAAAGTACCACGACGTCCGGAGTCATCGGATCCATCAAGTTCCACTATGAGATGTACAACTACCGTCGACCTCGAAGACCTCAGATTCACCAAGTTCCCACGACGACAAGTGTAACCTGTCGGATCGCCAAGTTTGATTACCGTCGCAACCATGTACAACTACTTCCACTACTGCCGTTGAAGGTCGTTGAGTGAACAAATACCGACGACGCGCATGTTGCCAAGTATCCTCTCCGGATCGCCATGTTCGACTACTGATGACATATACCACTACCATCGCCGAGATCGCGAGAACCTCCACTTCCCCTTCAAAATGTGTACCACTACCGCCGCCAGAACGTCTTCAGAACATGTACCGTCGACCCTCAAAGACCCGCGGACGTCAAGTTCCTTGTGTTGACCCCGAACACCTACGGAGTGAGAACATCTACGTCGCGAGAACGCCTACTTCCCTCTACGAACTTGATCCGTCCCAATAATGCATGCTTCGAAAGGTATAACCATCAAGACGACCGCCCGTGGACCGAATGCATGTGTGTTGAATGAGATGAACCCCGCGTTTGCACCGTGTCTGAAATTGTCGCTTGCATGGTCCTCCTCGTTGCCATGCCGCCCACCCGTGGGAACCCGGTTACCGGGATCACCCCACCATCTCGCATGACACGCTCACGTCACTTTTCCTTTTGCACCAGTATCTCCATGAGCTACCGGAACCGATATGTTGCCGTGGCACCATTTTCGGATTCGTTGCCGTGGCATCCCTTTCGTTTCCGCCACGATGACTAATGCTTCATAAAATGCTCTTATCAACATTTCCATAAAAATTGCTTAAAACTTGCATATGTCATCCACATCATGATAACAACACCAAGTATGTTTAAATTGTTGTTTGCATTAATTTGCTAAATGCATATGAGGATTTACCGGATTTGTTGTTTGTTATATCCAGCCCCATTTAAATTGTTTAGATAGTATAGTTTTGTTATGCTTCACCTCTTGCCATGTTAACCAACATTTAATATTGTTGAGTACCTAACCGGGAGTGAACTAAATAACTGATGTGGTGTTCCGTCCTCATTGCATATTGGGCTCCACTTAACTTGTAGTTTTGTTTGTGCACTTTGCCTTGCCATGCATATTTAAACCGGACATGCATCATACTTGGTTGTGCATCATGTCATGTTTATGTGATGGTTGTTTACTATGTTGTTTGCTTCTTTCCGGTGTTGCTTCTTCGGGTTAGTTTCAATAACGTTGTGTTTGTGAGGATTCGTTCGACTTCGTCCATTTGTCTTCTTCATGGACTCATTCTTCTTCCTTGCAGGATCTCAGGCAAGATGACCATACCCTCGAAATCACTTCTATCTTTGCTTGCTAGTTGTTCGCTCTATTGCTATGCCGCGATACCTACCACTTGCTATATCATGCCTCCCAAATTGCCATGTCAAGCCTCTAACCCACCTTTTCCTAGAAAACCGTTGTTTGGCTATGTTACCGCTTTGCTCAGCCCCTCTTATAGCGTTGCTAGTTGCAGGTGAAGATGGAGTTTGTTCCTTGTTGCAACATGATTATTGTTGGGATATCATTACTATCATATCTTGTTTACCTTAATGCATCTATATATTTGGTAAAGGGTTGAAGGCTCGGTCTTATGCTTGGTGTTTTGTTCCACTCTTGCCGCCCTAGTTTCCGTCATACCGGTGTTATGTTCCTTGACTTTGCGTTCCTTACGTGGTTGGGTTATAATGGGAACCCCTTGACAGTTCGCCTTGAATAAAACTCCTCCAGCAAGGCCCAACCTTGGTTTTACCATTTGCCTACCTACCACCATATACCTTCCCTTGGGTTCTGCAGATTCAAGGGTCATCTTTATTTTAACCCCCCCGGGCCAGTGCTCCTCTGAGTGTTGGTCCGAAACGAGTAGACTGCAGGGCCACCTTGGGGCAACTTGAGGTTTGGTTTTACTCGTAGGATGTCTCATCCGGTGTGCCCTGAGAACGAGATACGTGCGACTCCTATCGGGATTTGTCGGCACATCGGACGGCTTTGCTGGTCTAGTTTTACCATTGTCGAAATGTCTTGTAACCGGGATTTCGAGTCTGACCGGGTCTTCCTGGGAGAAGGAATATCCTTCGTTGACTGTGAGAGCTTGTGATGGGCTAAGTTGGGACACCCCTGCAGGGTTTTGAACTTTCGAAAGCCGTGCCTGCGGTTATGGGCAGATGGGAATTTGTTAATGTCCGGTTGTAGAGAACTTGACACTTGACTTAATTAAAATGCATCAACCGCGTGTGTAGCCGTGATGGTCTCTTTTCGGCGGAGTCCGAGAAGTGAACATAGTTTTGGAGTTATGTTTGTGCATAAGTAGTTTCAGGATCACTTCTTGATCATTTCTAGTTCACGACCGTTGCATTGCTTCTCTTCTCGCTCTTATTTGCGTAAGTTAGCCACCATATATGCTTAGTGCTGCAGCTCCACCTCACTACCCTTTTCTACCCATAAGCTTAAATAGTCTTGATCTCGCGGGTGTGAGATTGCTGAGTCCCCGTGACTCACAGATACTTCCAAAACCAGATGCAGGTGCCGATGATGCCAGTGCAGATGACGCAACTGAGCTCAAGTGGGAGCTCGATGAAGATCGTGTTCATTGTGTTGTTTCGTTCCAGTTGATCAGTAGTGGAGCCCAGTCAGGGCGATCAGGGATCTTTTGCATTAGGGGTGGTCTTCTTTTATTTTGGTTCCGTAGTCAGACCTTGATTGTATTCTGGATGATGTAATGCTATATTTATGTATTGTGTGAAGTGGCGATTGTAAGCCAACTCTTTATCCCTTTCTTATTCAGTACGTGGGATGTGTAAAGATTACCCCTCTTGCGACATGCCTACTATGCGGTTATGCCTCTAAGTCATGCTCCGACACGTGGGTGATATAGCCGCATCGTGGGTGTTACAGAAGTGGTATTAATATACGGAAACCTTTCTTTTTTATATGAATACACGCTACCCTCTATTAAACGCGACCCTTTATTTTTGGCAGAGGCCGAACCCAGCCCGGCTGGTTCCTTCCCTATGACTGTAAAAGTAGAGGCATGGGTTCGATCCTGGCAAGCTGGATATTTTTTTGTTCATCGAAGCGGCACAACATCAAAGCTTTAAAGGGCTGGCCCATGCTGGTGTTCGACGATCCAAACGTTTTTTCCTTGACTTATTATCACAAGGACTTTTCTGCAAAAAGGCCGAGACGGTGAACCCGACGGAAGCAATCGTGCTTTATTAGTAGGTAAAGATGGTGCGATCTATGATGTCTCTTATCGATTTACCACTATCATTTTGGGGTTATGCATTAGAGACAGCTGTATTCACGTTAAATAGGGCACCATCTAAATCCGTTGAGACGACGCCGTATGAACTGTGGTCTGGCAAGAAACCTAAGCTGTCGTTTCTTTGAAGTTTTTGGGTTGCGATGCTTATGTGAAAAAGCTTCAGCCTAATAAGCTCGAACCCAAATCGAAGAAGTGCGTCTTCATAGGATAACCAAAAGAAACTATTGGGTACACCTTCTATCACAGATTCGATGGCAAGATCTTTGTTGCTAAGAATGGATCCTTTCTAGAGAAGGAGTTTCTCTCAAAAGAAGTGAGAGGGAGGAAAGTAGAACTTGATGAGGTAATTGTACCTTCTCTCGAATTGGAAAGTAGCTCATCATAGAAAACTGTTCCCGTGATGCCTACACCAACTAGAGAGGAAGCTAATGATAATGATCATGAAACTTCAGATCAAGTTACTACCGAACCTCGTAGGTCAACCAGAATACGCTCCGCACCAGAGTGGTATGGTAATCTTGTTCTGGAAGTCATGTTACTAGACCATGACGAACCTACGAACTATGAGGAGGCCATGATGAGCCCAAATTCCGCAAAATGGCTTGAGGCCATGAAATCTGAGATAGGATCCATGTATGAGAACAAAGTGTGGACTTTGGTGTACTTGCCCGATGATCGGCAAGCCATTGAGAATAAATGGATCTTCAAGAGGAAGACGAACGCTGATAGTAGTGTTACTATCTACAAAGCTCGAATTGTCGCAAAAAGTTTTCGACAAGTTCAAGGTGTTGACTACGATGAGAATTTCTCACTCATATCGATGCTTAAAGTCTGTCCGAATCATGTTAGCAATTGACGCATTTCATGAAATCTGGCAAATGGATGTCAAAACTACATTCCTTAATGGATTTATTAAAGAAGAGTTGTATATGATGCAACCAGAAGGTTTTCTCAATCCTAAAGGTGCTAACAAAGTGTTCAAGCTCCAGCAATCCATCTATGGACTGGTGCAAGCATCTCGGAGTTGGAATATACGCTTTAATGAGTTGATTGTCGGTGTCAAAACCGGCGGATCTCGGGTAGGGGGTCCCGAACTGTGCGTCTAAGGTCGATGGTAACAGGAGACAGGGGACACGATGTTTACCTAGGTTCGGTCCCTCTCTATGGAGGTAATAGCCTACGTCCTGCTTGATTGATATAGATGAATACGAGTATTACAAGAGTTTATCTACCTCGAGATCGTAATGGCTAAACCCTTGAAGTCTAGCCTGTATGACTATGGTAATGAATATCTCTCTCTCCGAACTAAGTCCTCCGGTTTATATAAGCACCGGGAGGATCTAGGGTTACACAAGGTCGGTTACAAAGAAAGGAATCTAGATATCCGGTTGCCAAGCTCGCCTTCCACGCCAAGGAGAGTCCCATCCGGACACGGGTGCAGTCTTCGGTCTTCGTATCTTCACAGCCCATCAGTCCGGCCCATGGCTAATAGGCCGGACACCCGAGGACCCCTTAGTCCAAGACTCCCTCATTGATCAAAGCATATAGTTTTATACAGACTTGCGGTGAAGCCTGTACTTACAAGAAAGTGAGTGGGAGCACTACAACTTTTCTGATAAGTATATGTGAATGACATATTGTTGATCGGAAATGATGTAGAATTTTCTAGAAAGCATAAAGGAGTGTTTGAAAGGAGTTTTTCAAAGAAAGACCTCAATGAAGTTACTTACATATTGGGCATCAAGATCTATAAAGATAGATCAAGACGCTTGATAAGACTTTCATTGAGTACATACCTTGATAAGATTTTGATGGAGTTCAAAATGGATCAGTCAAAGAAGGAGTTCTTGCCTGACTTGTAAGGTATGAAGTTGAGTAAAGATTCAAAACCCTACCATGGCAGAAGATAGAGAGAGAATGAAAGTCATTCCCTATGCCTCAGCCATAGGTTCTGTAAAGTATGTTGTGCTGTGTACCAGACCTATTGTGTACCTTGCCATGAGTTTGGAAAGGGGGTAAGATAGTGATCCAGGAGTGGATCACTGGACAATGGTCAAAGTTTTCCTTAGTTATCTAAGAGGACTAAGGAAATATTTCTCGGTTATGGAGGTGATAAAGAGTTCATCGTAAAGAGTTACCTCGATGCTAGCTTTTACACTGATCTGGATGACTCTAAGTCTCAATCTGGATACATATTGAAAGTGGGAGCAATTAGCTAGATTAGCTCCATGCAAAGCATTGTATACATAGAAAATTTGCAAAATACATACGGCTCTGAATGTGGCAGACCCATTGACTAAACTTCTCTCACAAGCAAAACATGATCACACCTTAGTACTCTTTGGGTGTTAATCACATGGTGATGTGAACCAGATTATTGACTCTAGTAAACCCTTTGGGTGTTGGTCACATGGCGATGTGAACTATGGGTGTTAATCACATGGTGATGTGAACTATTGGTTTTAAATCACATGGTGATGTGAACTAGATTATTGACTCTAGTGCAAGTGGGAGACTGAAGGAAATATGCCCTAGAGGCAATAATAAAGTTGTTATTTTATATTTCCTTATATCATGATAACTGCTTATTATTCATGCTAGAATTGTATTAACTGGAAACTTGATACATGTGTGGATACATAGACAAAATACCGTGTCCCTCATAAGCCTCTACTAGACTAGCTCATTAATCAAAGATGGTTAAGTTTCCTAACCATAGACATGTGTTGTAATTTGATGAACGAGATCACATCATTAGGAGAATGATGTGATGGACAAGACCCATCCGTTAGCTTAGCATAATGATCGTTAAGTTTTATTGCTATTGCTTTCTTCACGACTTATACATATTCCTTTAACCATGAGATTATGCAACTCCCGGATACCGGAGGAATACCTTGTGTGCTATCAAATGTCATGCTCTACAAGTATCTCAAAGGTGTTTGTTTGGCATAGATCAAGATTAGGATTTGTCACTCCGAGTACCGGAGAGGTATCTCTGGGCCCTCTCAGTAATGCACATCATGATCAGCCTTGCAAGCAATGTGACTAATGAGTTAGTTACATGATGATGCATTAAGGAATGAGTAAAGAGACTTGCCGGTAACGAGATTGAACTAGGTATGAAGATACCGACGATCAAATCTCGGGCAAGTAACATACCGATGACAAAGGGAATTACGTATGTTGTCATTACGGTTTGACCGATAAAGATCTTCGTAGAATATGTAGGAACCAATATGAGCATCCAGGTTCCGCTATTGGTTATTGACTAGAGAGGTGTCTTGGTCATGTCTACATAGTTCTCGAACCCGTAGGGTCCGCACGCTTAACGTTCGATGATGATTTGTATTATATGAGTTATGTGATTTGGTGACCGAATGCTGTTCGGAGTCCTGGATGAGATCACAAACATGACAAGGAGTCTCGAAATGGTCGAGATGTAACAATTCATATATAGGACGATAGTATTTGGACACCGGAGGTGTTCTGGGGGTACCGGGTACGTATCGAGTCACCGAAAGGGGTTCCGGGCACCCCCCGGCAAAGATATGGGCCTTATTGGGCAAAGGGCGGGAAAGACCAGCCCCTAAGGGGCTGGTGCGCCCCCATATGGGCCGACCTAAGTGGAGAAAGGAAAAGGGGAGGAGGAAAGGAAATAGAGGGAATAGGATTCCCCCTTCCTTTCCCCTCTCCTCTCTTTCCTCCCCCCCTCCGGAGATAAGGAAAGGGGGAGGCCGAATTGGAGGAGGCCCCAAGTAGGATTCCTCCTACTTGGGGCGCTCCATGGATGTTCCCCTCCCCCTCCCACCTATATATATATGTGTGTGTGTGGGGGGGGGGGAGGGGGCGCCTAGAACACACAACAAACATTGCTAGTCGTGTGCGGCGCCCCCCTCCACAGTTTACGCCTCCGGTCATATTCACGTAGTGCTTAGGCGAAGCCCTGCACGGGTCACTTCACCATCACCGTCACCACGCCGGCGTGCTGACGAAACTCTCCCTCGACACTTTGCTGGATCAAGAGTTCGAGGGACGTCATCGAGCTGAACGTGTGCAGAACTCGGAGGTGTTGTACGTTCGGTGCTTGATCGGTCAGAACGAGAAGAAAGTTCGACTACATCAACCGCATTGTCAAACGCTTCCGCTTTTGGTCTACGAGGGTACATGCACACACTCTCCCCTGTCATTGGTATGCATCTCCTAGATAGATCTTGCATGATCGTGGGAATTTTTTTAAAATTGCATGCTACATTCCCCAACATAAACATCTCCAAAAGTGGCTAAGAAATTTAGTATCACGATCTGAAACAATAGTATTTGGCACACCATGCAAGCGAATAATTTCACGAAAGAACAAATCAGCAACATTAACAGCATCATCGCTTTTATGACATGGTATAAAGTGTGCGACAACAAATATGCTATCCCTCCCATTCTTTGTTCGAGGTAAACCTAAAACAAAATCCATAGATATATCCTCCCAAGGAACACTAGGTACAGGCAAAGGCATATATAAACCATGGGACTTGAGTCATGACTTAGCTTTTTGACATGTAGTGCAGCGAGCAACAAAATGCTCAACATCCCGTCTCATCTTTGGCCAAAAGAAATGTGTAGCAAGTACGTCCTCCGTCTTCTTCACGCCGAAGTGTCCCATTAATCCTCCTCCATGCGCCTCCCGCAACAACAAAATACGAACGGAGCTAGCTGGAATGCATAGCTTGTTAGCACGGAACACAAATCCATCATTAACGACGAACTTGTTCCACATCCTTCTTTACAATTCCGCATTATATCTTTAAAATCAGCATCACGCACATATTGATCTTGATGGTCTCCAAACCAAATATTTTGAAGTCAAGTTGTGAAAGCATAATATAGCGACGAGACAATGCATCAGCAATAACATTTTCTTTACCCTTCTTGTGTTTAATGACATAAGGGAAAGTCTCAATGAATTCAACCCATTTAGTATGTTTACGATCTAGTTTAGCTTGACTTTTAATATGTTTCAAAGATTCATGATTAGAATGTATAACAAATTCTTTGGGCCATAAATAATGTTGCCATGTTTCTAAAGTCCGAACAAGAGCATATAATTCTTTATCATAAGTAGAATAATTCAGACTAGGCCCACTCAGTTTTTCAGAGAAGTATGCAACAGGTTTGCCATGTTGTAATAACACACCTCCTAATCCAATTCCACTAGCATCAGATTCAAGTTCAAAAGTCTTATTAAAAGCAGGAAGTTGGAGTAAAGGAGCATGTGTCAACTTATCGTTCAATATCGTGAAGGCTTCTTCCTGTTTGGTACCCCAAACAAAAAAAGGCACATCCTTCTTTGTAAGCTCATTGAGAGGTGCAACAATGGTGCTGAAATCTCTCACAAAACGCCTATAGAATCCAGCGAGGCCAAGAAAAATCCTCACTTGTGTGACCGTTTTGGGCCGCGGCCAACTCTCAACAGTTTCAATCTTAGCTTTATCAACTTCAATTCCCTGTGGAGTAACAACATAGCCAAGAAAGGATACTCGGTCGGTGCAAAAGGTGCACTTCCCAAGGTTACCAAACAAACATGCATCACGTAGAGCAATAAAAACAACATGTAAATGTTCCAAATGTTCCTCCAAAGATCTGCTATAAATGTAACATCCCAAATTTTCAATTTGGAATGTTATACATATGTCATCATTTGCATATCATGTTGCAGACTTTTCAGACGAAGAGTAAGGTGCACTAGATCGTTGTCGTGCACTCAGCTATGCCGTTGGAGTTGATGGACTCACTTTATCTTCCAAGTCTTCTGCTATTATCTTATTTAGATGGCCTTAAGCCATATTTATTGTAATAGGTTCTCTCTTGAGACTATCGATGTAATAAGGGTGTGATTGCTACTCTGTTATAAATCTTTCGAAGTACTGTGTGTGTCAGCATTACCGATCCAGGGATGACACTTATGCACAAAGATTTGACCGTTTGAGGTTGGATCGCTACAAACACTCCACATCAAAAATTCTGTTTTTATCACTTACCTACTCGAGGACGAGTATGAGTTAAGCTTGGGGATGCTGATACATCTCCAACGTATCTACAATTTTTGATTGTTCCATGCTGTTTTATTATCAATCTTGGATGCTTTATAATCATTTTATAGTCATTTTATATCATTTTTTGGTACTAACCTATTGACATAGTTCCCAGTGCGAGTTCCTGTTTTTCCATGTTTTTTACATCGTAGGAAATCAATATCAAATGGAGTCCAAATGGCACGAAACTTTACGATGATTTTTTATGGTCCAAAAGAAAGCAGATGGGCCCTGGTTGCACCTGGGGGGTGCCCCGACGGGGGCACAACCCACCAGGGCACGCCAGGAGGCACTAGCGTTCCTAGGTGGGTTGTGCCCACCTCGGGTGCCTCCCGGGCCGCCTCTTTGCTCTATAAATACCCAAATATTCCCAAAACCCTAGGGGAGTCGACGAAATATTCATCCAGCCGCCGCAGAGTCCAGAAACACCAGATCCAATCTAGACACCATCACGGAGGGGTTCACCACTTCCATTGGTGCCTCTCCGATGATGCATGAGTAGTTCTTTGTAGACCTTCGGGTCCGTAGTTAGTAGCTAGATGGCTTCATCTCTCTCTCTTGATCCTCAATACAATGGTCTCTTGGAGATCCATATGATGTAACTCTTTTGCGGTGTGTTTGTTGGGATCGATGAACTTCGAGTTTATGATCAGATCTATGTTTTTATATCCATGAAAGTATTTGAGTTTCCTTAATATCTTTTATGCATGATCTCTTATAGCCTCATATTTCTTCTCCAATATTTGGGTTTTGTCTGGCCAACTCGATCTATTTATCTTGCAATGGGAAGAGGTGCCCGGTAGTGGGTTCGATCTTACGGTGCTTGATCCCAGTGAGAGAAAGGGAACCAACACGTATGTATCGTTGCTACTAAGGATAAAAAGACGAGATCTATATCTACCGCCATATAGATAAACGGATCTTGTCTACATCATGTCATCGTTCTTATTGCATTACTCTGTTTTTCCATGAACTTAATACACTAGATGCATGCTGGATAGCGGTCGATGTGTGGAGTAATAGTAGTAGATGCAGGCAGGAGTCGGTCTACTAATCTTGGACATGATGCCTATGTAATGATCATTGCCTGGATATCATCATAATTATTTGAATTTCTATCAATTGCCCAACAGTAATTTGTTCACCCATCGTTTGCTATTTTTCTCAAGAGAAGCCACTAGTGAAACCTACGGCCCCCGGGTCTTATTTCTCATATATTTGCCTTTGCGATCTAATTTTTCCTTGCTTTTATTTTCAGACCTATTCAACTAAAAATATAAAAATACTTTGCTACACTTTCTTTTATTTGCGATCTATTTATCCAATCTATTACAACCCTTTTATCGTCACACACCAACTTCTGGTGTCGTTACCCGAAAGGGATTGACAACCCCTTTAACACGTCGGGTTGCGAGGTGTTGTTATTTGTGTGCAGGGGCTGTTTACGTTGTGTTGCTTGGTTCTCCTATTGGTTTGATACCTCGGTTTCATAACTGAGGGAAATACTCTACCGTCGTTGTGCTACATCATCCCTCCCTCTCCGGGGAAATACCGACATAGTTCCAGCTGCCATCACGATGCCTCGCACGTTCGTAGTCGGATCGTCAAGGTCGAATCCCACAGAAAATGATAGCTATCTCATCGGAACATCATGACACACTCGCCTCTATCAGGTGGTATCAGATTTCTAGATTACTCGGTGAGATTTTTACAGTTTTTTGTAGTTTAGATCGAGTCTGTTCTTCATACCTACATTCCACTAAAAAGTCAAAAAAATAGGGTTAGTTTAGCATATCTGAACCAATCCGAGCCTTTGCATAATCTTTTTAGGGTTTTTGCTTTGTTGAATTTGCGGTTGCATCGTCGTGTCTAGTTGCTGGTCTTAGCGTCTAGTCCTGTAGAGTTTCAAGTTCTGTCACAGTTTGTCACGCCGCCGCCGCACCATCTTCATCACTGCTACCATATACCACCACCGCTGCTATATCCTACCACCGCTGCCATATACCACCACTGCTGCCATATCCTACCACAGCTGCCATATACCACCACTGCTGCCATATCTTATCATCATATATCCAACACCAATCCGAGTTCTTTTCATATTAGGTTTGTTTTCGAGATCCTCCTATTTTATGATTCGTGTTTCCTTGCCTGAGTAGGTTTCAGAAGAAAAAAAAGTCTAGAGACCCCTGGGCAGTTTTTAGGCCAAAATTTCGGCAGGCGAAAATATTTTTCCCTATCCTGTTTTTAGGATTTTGTGAGTCTTTTGAGACACTCACCGTCATAGTGATTTTTTCTCGCATTTTTTTCATCGTCGCTTCCCTGATTTCTGAAAAAATTGTCAATTTTTTCGTGCCTATCCTGTTAGTTTGACTTGGGAAGAGTTTTGAGACACTCACCTTTATAGTGATTTTCGGCAAAAAAATGAGGAGCGCAAAAAAGGAGCGAATTTTTTTCCAGAGTGGGCTTTTCCCTTATTTCTGTGCCACGCCGTGATTTTGTTAGTGTTCTAGGCTCGCGTCTTTAGTACAGTCTAGCCTAGGACCAGCACAGTATCATCGTTGAGCGTTTATTCAACTTTGCGTCTCTGAATTGATTATTGCTGACCCTTTTTGCTACCATATTATAAGCCTTCCCAGCTCCACGTACATCTATGTCGTGCGTTTGACTCTCCCTGGTAATCCTCTATCCAAGCTTTGAGAGTTTTGACTACAATGGTTGCCAATCACCACCTGCTGCTTGGTAAGAACTGGTAAGAATTTGTGAGTTTCTACAGCACCAGAGTCACTTCCTAGTAGTCTATAGGATCATATTCTTGTGTTTTTCTCTTGCTGCTAACCATGGCAGGATCACAAGCCGACGAGACTGACTAGGAGAACATGATGAACAAAGAATTACATGATAAGTTTCAGCAAATGATGAGTGGACAGGTGGAAGATGTGCTAAACAGATTTGAAGAGGCCATGGATAAGATAGATGGCATTGAGAAGGCGTTCGAAACAAAGCTCAATAACAATTTTAATAAATTGCTCGTGCATCTTCCACAACCACCAACCACAGCAGCAGCAACAACAACAACAACATTGCCTTCCAAATCAAGTGGGACGAGCACCGCGTGTTCCCCTTGAGCCTGGTCAAAATTCTGGTGCCGCTGTACCAACTGTTGATGCCGTTGTCGCTCCTGCTGCTCCTGCAGAGGTGGAGGACCATTACGAGGATGAGGTTGATCAAAATTAGAACTATGTGCAACCACCAGCACCACCACCAGGTCGTCCTCATGCATACCATCGCAACGGTAGGGCTGCACCACCACCTGAGGTACGAGATCATGACCATCTTCCTAAACTAAAATTGAATATTCCACCATCTGAGGATAGATATGTTCCTGATATATATCTGACTTGGGAGTTAGAAACTGAACAACGTTTTACATGTTTACAATATCCTGAGGAGAGACGTGTTCCTGCTGGTGTTTGTGCTTTAACTAGTTTGCATGTGTTTGGTGGTCTGAACATTGTAGATTATATCATATTCCAGCTACTTGGGCTACTTTGAAAACTGCTATGCGTACTCGTTGGGTTCCACCATATTATCAACGTGCATTACTTAAAAAAATTGCAGCATTTAAGACAAGGAAAAAATTATGTAGAAGAATATTATCAGAAATTACAAACTGGAATGATTAGATGTGGTATTGTTGAGGATAATGAAGCTATGCTTGCACGTTTTATGGGTGGATTAAATAAAGAGATTCAAACCATTCTAGATTATAAGGAGTATAATAATATCACTCATTTATTCTATCTTGCTTGCAAAGCTAAATGTGAAGTGCAGGATCGACATGCATTGGCACGAACTAACTTTTCTACAGGTCGACCTTCATCATGGACATCGCATGCATCCTCTACTCCCACACGTCCTACTGCAGCACCACTGACCCCAGCCGCCAATTCCAACTGAGATACAATAAAACAAGCACCACAACCACCATCTGCCAGGAGTACACCTTCTGGTTCCGCACAGAGCTCTTCATCCATGGCATCAACAGGGAAAACACATGATATTATCTGTCGTCATTGAAAAGGTGGAGGTCATTATGCGAGAGAATTCCCATCTAAGCGTGTGATGATTGCTACTAAGGATGGTGGGTATGAGTCCACTAGTGACTATGATGAGGAGACTTTGGCTCTTATTACAAGTGAAGAACACGGTGGAGATGATTCTGATCATGAGACCCAATAAATGGCTCCTGAAGACGCTGATAGGTATGAATGTTTAGTTGCTCAACGTGTTTTGGGTATGCAGGCCACACAAGCTGAGCAAAATCAGAGGCATAATTTGTTCCATACAAAGGGAGTTGTGAAGGAACATTATGTTCACGTCATCATAGATGGAGGGAGCTGCAACAACTTGGCTAGCATGGATATGGTGGAGAAGCTATCTCTCACCACAAGACAACATCCACATCCTTACTACATCCAATGGTTCAACAACAGCAGCAAGGTTAAGGTAACACGTACTGTTCGTGTGCATTTTAGTATCTCTACATATGTTGATTATGTTGATTGTGATGTGGTACCTATGCAAGCATGTTCCTTATTACTTGGTATACCATGGCAATTTGATAAAAATTCTATACACCATGGTGTAAACAATCAGTATACTCTTGTTCATAAGGATAAAAATATTACTTTGCTTCCTATGACTCCTGATTCCATTTTGAAAGATGATATTAATGGAGCTAATAAATAAAAATATGAGAAAAATAAGAGTGAAAATCAGATTGTGGCAAAAGAATTTGAGCAACAAATGAAGCCTAATAATAAGCCATCTAGTGTTGCTTCTGAAATTAAATTGAAAAGTTCATGTTTACTTGCCACCAAATCTGATATTGATGATCTAGATTTCAGCAAATCTGTTTGCTATGCTTTTGTGTGCAAAGAGGCATTATTTTCTTTCGAGAATGTACCTTCCTCTTTGCCTCCTGCTCTCACTAACATTTTGCAGGAGTTCGCTGACGTCTTTCCACAAGACGTGCCACCGGAATTACCACCAATTCAAGGGATTGAGCATCAGATTGACTTAATTCCCGGTTCTTTGCTACCAAACCGTGCGCCATACCGTACCAATCCAGAGGAGACGAAGGAGATTATGCGTCAAGTACAGGAGCTGCTCGACAAAGGTTATATACGTGCATCTCTTAGTCCTTGTGCTGTTCCTGTTATACTAGTGCCAAAAAAGGATGGTACGTCGCGTATGTGTGTTGATTGTAGAGGCATTAATAATATTATTATTCGTTATCATCATCCTATTCCTAGGCTAGATGACATGCTTGATGAATTGAGTGGCTCTACAATATTTCCCAAAGTTGATTTGCGTAGTGGATACCATCAAATTCGTATGAAATTGGGAGATGAATGGAAAACAACATTTAAAACTAAGTTTGGATTATATGAGTGGTTAGTCATGCCTTTTGGGTTAACTAATGCACCTAGTACTTTCATGATATTAATGAACGAAGTTTTACGTGCTTTCATTGGATGATTTGTGGTAGTCTATTTTGATGATATACTGATTTATTGTAGCGATCCAACCTCAAACGGTCAAATCTCTGTGCATAAGTGTCATCCCTGGATCGGTAATGCTGACACACACAGTACTTTGAAGGATTTATAACAGAGTAGCAATCACACCCTTATTACATCGATAGTCTCAAGAGAGAACCTATTACAATAAATATGGCTTAAGGCCATCTAAATAAGATAACAACGGAAGACTTGGAAGATAAAGTGAGTCCATCAACTCCAACGACATAGTAGTGCACGACAACGACCTAGCGCACCTTACTCTTCGTCTGAAAAGTCTGCAACGTGATATGCAAATGATGACCTATGTATGACATTCCAAATTGAAAATTTGGGATGTTACAGTGTTGTTCAACAAGTCATATCATATTATTTTCTTTATAGCATGGACATTTGGACTTTTATGTGATTCAAAGCAATAGTCTAGTTTTGACATAAAAATTTAGATGCTCAAGCATATCAACAAGCAATCATGTCTTTCAAAATATCAACGCTAAAATAAGTTATCCCTAGCCCATCATGCTCAAACATTGATCCATTCATGAAACACACTCGAATATTAACTACACCCAATACTTGAGCATGATCATATTGCCTCCTAGTTGGCGATTTTTATGAGAGAAGATGGAGACTCGAATTTCAAAATAAAAATTGCATAAATTAAAAGAAAGTCCCTTCACAGAGGGAAGTACGTATTTGTAGAGGTGCCAGAGCTCAAAGTGAAAAATTTGAGATAAAAACTTTTTGAGAGGTGTATCCAACCCACCAACGAAAACGACTTAAGAGTTCCGAATACTTTCCATGCTAGATATGCCATAGGCGGTTCCCAAACAGAAAATAAAGTTTATTCCTTTTTCCACCATAACTTTCACTTTCCATGGCTAATCGTATCCATGGGTGCCCTCCATACCAACACTTTCCAAGGAATTTATTATTTGACAACATAAAGTAAATTCATTTTTGTTTTTGCATTTCAGGACTGGGCATCCCTAATACCTTTGCCTTACTCTCGTGCAATGACAAGTGAATAAACACTCATCTTGAGAATAAGACATCTAGGAATGGAAAATATTAGCCACCCCTCACCGCTCCGCGAGCAAAACAAACACACAAAAGAGAAGTTTATTTTGAAAATTAGAGATGGCACATGCAAATTTGCTTATAACGGCAAAAGAATACCACATATAGGTAGATATAGTGGATTCATGTGGCAAAACTGGTTTAAAGGATTTTGGATGCACAAGTAGAGGTCATACTTGGTTCAAAATGAAGGCTAGCAAAAAGATTGGGAAGCGACCAACCAAGAAACGAATAATCTCATAAGCAAGCATTAAGCATAATTAACACCAAATAATGCACCACAAGTAGGATATAATTTTCATTGCATGATTATTGACTTTCGTACTTGCACAGGGAATCACAAACCTTAACACCCATATTCTTACTAGAGCACAATTACCCATCAACATAACTCACATATCACATCATCATATCTCAAAACTATTACTAAGAATCAAGTTTATTTTGTCCAATGATATTCATGACATTTTCTTTACTTTATCCTTCTTGGATATCTATCACTTTGGGACTAATTTTCATGAGTTGCTTTTCATAAGCTCAAACAAATATAAGTGAAGATCATGAGCATAACAAATTTTCTTTCTCTCAAAATAATTTAAGTGAAGCAAGAAAGAATTTCTTAATTTTACTAACTCTCAAATAAATCTAAGTGAAGCAAGAGATCATTTCTTCAAAAATAACAAAGCACACCGTGCTAAAAAGATATAAGTGAAGCACTAGAGCAAGTCCTAGCTCATAAAAGATTTAAGTGAAGCATAGAGAGCAATTCTAACAAGTCATGACATAATTTTGGCTCTCTCAAATAGGTGTGTCCAACAAGGATTTATAACTTAAAACACAAAATAAGACAAGTAAAGACACATATCATACAAGACGCTCCAAGCAAAACACATATCATGTGACGAATAAAAATATAGTCTTGAGTAAAATACCGATAGTTGTTGGAAGAAAGTGGGGATGCCACTCGGGGCCGTCCCCAAGCTTAGTTAGTTGCTCATTCTTGGATAATAGGTTGGAATGGTGGGGCATCCCCAAGCTTAGGCTCTTACATCCTTCCTTCATCCATCGTAAGATAACCCAAAACTTGAAAACTTCAATCACACAAAACTCAACAAAGCCTTCGTGAGATCCGTTATTATAAGAATAATAAACCACTACTATAAGTGTTGTATCAAACCAATTCATATTTTGTTTTTGTATTATATCTACTGCATTCCAACTTTTCTATGTCAAAAACTCATCAAATAAAACCATAGAGCCATCAAAATATGCACACAACACAAAGAAAACAGAATCTGTCAAAACAGAACAGTCTGTAGCAATCTGACTATTTCGAATACTTCTGTAACTCCAAAAACTCTGAAAAATTAGGACGACCTGATAAATTTGTAAATTGATCTTCTGCAAGTGGAATGGGTATTTTATCGCTCTCTGATAAAAAAATGAAAATTAATTTCGTGAGCGCAAACTTTCTATTTTTTCAGCAAGATCAAACAACTATTGCCCAAGAAGATCCTAAAGGCTTTACTTGGAACAAACACTAATTAAAACATAAAAACACAATTATAATAGTAGCATAATTGTTCTAACACTCAATAACAAGAAGCAAAAAGCAAAAATAAATTTTTATTCATTGGGTTGCCTCCCAACAAGCGTTATAGTTTTACGCCCTTAGCTAGGCATAAACCAGGATCTAAGTTTTGTCATCCTTCTTCTTGTTAATTTTCTTGGGGGTATTTTTATTAGGAGGTTTTGTAAACACAACATAAAACATATTATCCATAGAAACTTTAGCATTCCTTATTTGATTTTCATCATAACCCCTTTGATTACCCACTACAATCCAAGAGTAGTGTTGACTAACATTATTAAAAACTTGTTGGATTATATCTAGAACGGGGACCTCCTTTTTAAGATTCTCATCAAAGATCTTATTATCCCCAAGAAAATGCCTTAGTGCATAGTCACTATTGTAAAGAATTTCGTTTATCAGGGGTTTTTCACGATTCATACCATAAAAATCAAAGATTTCCCTAGCTTCCCGAATTATGTAGTCAAACTCGTTCATAAGAACGAGAGTGGCCAACTTTTTGGCTCTAGGATTCTTTATTTAGGGAAGCTCAAAAAACAATCTTTGCAAAGTAGGATGAGTGAGGATAAATTTGCTTTCAAGTTTCAGAACTATTGCTGAAATAGCATCCGCATAAGATCTAGTAGTTTTAAGTATAGGAGTATCATCAAGACTCAAATTTCCAACACAATTGAAGAATTCTTGGATACGTTCTTTTCCCATAACGTTCCCTTGCCCCAAGATAATTTTTTTAGCATCCAGATTGCCTATACGTCCAATCTTAGGAGTAAGGCCATCATCTATTGGTGCCATACCGAAATCACTCATGATTGCAAGCAAAGGATAGATCTGACGAGAAAAAGGCGAACGTAAAAGAGAGGCGAATAAAACGGCAAATTTTTGTGAAGTGGGGGAGAGGAAAATGAGAGGCGAATGGCGAATAATGTAAATTGCAAGAAGATGATATTTGTGATTAGGAACCTGGTATGTTGAAGATCCTGCCTGGCAACGGCGCCAGAAATTCTCCTTGATGGCAGCTGGAACTATGTCGGTATTTCCCGGAGAGGGAAGGATGATGTAGCACAGTGACGGTAGAGTATTTCCCTCAGTTATGAAACCAAGGTATCGAACCAAGCAACACAACACAAACAACCCCCACACACAAATAACAACACCTCGCAACCCGACGTGTTAAAGGGGTTGTCAATCCCTTTCGGGTAATGGCGCCAGAAATTGGTGCGTGACGGTAAAAAGGTTGTAGTAGATTAGATAAATAGATCGCAAATAAAAGAAAGTGCAGCAAAGTATTTTTTGTATTTTTGTTCTAATAGATCTGAAAATAAAAGCAAGGAAAAAGTAGATCGCAAAGGCAAATATATGAGAAATAAGACCCGGGGGCCGTATGTTTCACTAGTGGCTTCTCTCGAGAAAAATAGCAAACAGTGGGTGGACAAATTACCGTTGGGCAATTGATAGAACTTCAAATAATTATGATGATATCCATGCAATGATCATTACATAGGCATCACGTCCAAGATTAGTAGACCGACTCCTGCCTGCATCTACTACTATTACTCCACCCACCGACCGCTATCCAGCATGCATCTACTGTATTAAGTTCATGGAAAAACGGAGTAATGCAATAAGAACGATGACATGATGTAGACAAGATCTGTTTATCTATATGGCAGTAGATATAGATCTCATATTTTTTATCCTTAGTAGCAACGATACATACGTGTCGGTTCCCTTTCTATCACTGGGATCAAGCGCCGTAAGATCGAACCCACTACCAGGCACCTCTTCCCATTGCAAGATAAATAGATCGAGTTGGCCAGACAAAACCCAAATATCGGAGAAGAAATACGAGGCTATAAGAGATCATGCATAAAAGAGATCAAAGAAACTCAAATACTTTCATGGATATAAAAACATAGATCTGCTCATAAACTCGAAGTTCATCGATCCCAACAAACACACCGCAAAAGTGTTACATCATATGGATCTCCAAGAGACCATTGTATTGAGGATCAAGAGAGAGAGAGAGATGAAGCCATCGCTACTAACTACGAACCTGAAGGTCTACAAAGAACTACTCACGCATCATCGGAGAGGCACCAATGGAAGTGGTGAACCCCTCCGTGATGGTGTCTAGATTAGATCTGGTGTTTCTGGACTCTGCGACGGCTGGATGAATATTTCGTCAACTCCCCTAGGATTTTGGGAATATTTGGGTATTTATAGAGCAAAGAGGCGGTCCGGGGGGCAACCAGGGCCCATCTGCTTCCTTTTGGCCCATAAAAAATAATCGCAAAGTTTCATGCCATTTGGACTCCGTTTGATATTGATTTCCCGCGATGTAAAAAACATGGAAAAAAATAGGAACTGGCACTGGGCACTATGTCAATAGGTTACCAAAAAATGATATAAAATGACTATAAAGTGATTATAAAACATCCAAGATTGATAAGAAAACAGCATGGAACAATCAAAAATTATAGATACCTTGGAGACGTATCACGTCGCGCCTTAGCAATCACTATACCAACTTCCGAGGGGTTATTTACCACGCCGGAGCACGATCAACCTGACCACAAGGGTCTATTTCTTGCAAGCAAACGAAGAACAAGCAAGAAACTAAGATTGCAATCTAGATATTGCAAATATAATATGAAAGCTTTATTGATCAAGGTGGGGTTCTGTGACGTCTTTGTCTGGTCGTTGAACATAAACGAAGTACGCGAAGTTGCAGCTATGGCGAGCTTTTAATCTAAACAAAACCCAAAGTCTAAACGACGCCCAAAGGGCTGTATATATGGAGGAAGAGGGGGGAATTTCGTGGCCCTTGGGGGAGGGGGTCCGAAACCAACCCTATCTCTTGTTTCCCCACACGTATGGACTCTAAAAACAACCTATACTTATTTATTTCGAAATTACATGGGCATGGCCCAATAATAAGGTGATGCAGCACCTATGTAACACCCCGGATGTAACTTTCCCAATTTGTAGTCCAACTCTTGCCGTTTCCGGCGTTAAGTTAATTTATTTCCTCGGGTTCGGGTTTTTGTCTCCGTGTGTTGTTATCGTTGTCATGCATCTCATATCATGTCATCATGTGCATTGCATTTGCATACGTGTTCGTCTCATGCATTCGAGCATTTTCCCCGTTGTCCGTTTTGCATTCCGGCGCTTCGTTCTCCTCCGGTGGTCATTTCTAGCTTTCTTTTGTGTGTGGGGATTAAACATTTCCGGATTGGAGCGAGACTTGCCAAGCGGCCTTGGTTTACTACCGGTAGACCGCCAGTCAAGTTTCATATCATTTGGACTTCGTTTGATACTCCAACGGTTAACCGAGGGACCGAAAAGGCCTCGTGTGTGTTGCAGCCCAACACCCCTCCAATTTGGCCCAAAACCCACCAAACTCTGCTCCATCATCTAGATCGTTCGATCACGATCGCGTGGCCGAAAACCGCACCTCATTTGGACTCTCCTAGCTCCCTCTATGCCTATAAATAGACCCCTTCCCCGAAATCCGGATTCCCCCCTCGTCCAAACCCTAGAAATCGCCTTCGCGCCGGCCGGACACGTCCGTCCGGGCCGGACACGTCCGCCGCCGCGCCCCAGCCTACCGCCGCCTGCCACCTGTCCCGCTGCCACCCGCGCCCGCTCCAGCCCGCTCCGGCCCGGGGAGAGCCCCCGCGGCCCATCCCGCTGCCGCCGCCGCACGGGAGCAGCCCGCCCGCGGTCGCCTCGCCGCGCCGCCTCTGCCGTTCCCCGCACCGCCGCCCGGACTTGAACGGCGCCCGCGCCGGCCGAAGCAGCCCGCTCGCCGGCGTGCACTTCCTCCGCCGCGGCCGGTCCGTGCCCCGCCGCCCGAGGAGCCGCCCCTCGTCGCCGGCCGCCGTCTCCGCCGCCCCTCGCCTCCTTACCGTCGGATCCGGCCACCTCCCGGCGTACCGGAGCTCCAGCGAACAGTGTCTCCAGCGACCTCGTTTTCCGCGCACGATCTGGATCCGGATCCGATCTTGAGGTTGACCTAATTTTTGCCCGAAACCCTAATTTTCATGCCTACTTTGACCTGTGATAACTTTTCATCCGTAGCTCCGATTTGGGCATATAGCATATCAAAATTTTCATCTTAGAGAGCACATCATTTCATTCCACTGCATCATTTTCATTTGAGCTCATCTTGATGCCTGAAATGCTGTTAGAAGAGGGCTACTTGAGTTAATTGTTAGATCTGCTACTCCGTTTAGGTTTTTGTCATTTTTGCCATGATTAATGTGTGCATGCTATTTTCATGATTTCTACATGTGTTTTGTTAAGGGTTTTGTCATCTTTCGAGAGGTGCAACCCATGTATTTTTGTGATGTGTGTGGTGACTAGTGCAAGCTTGCAAAGTGGTGCACTTGCTAAGTCTGTTTTCAGGGACTTAGTAATTTCACTAAGTCCTGGAGCTGTTTATCTCATGATGCCATATGTTCATGTTGTTTCCTAGTGATCCGTGCCTCTTTTGAGGATGATCAGTAAGGATGTTTTGTTAATATTGTAGTGCTCTATCCATCCATGTCTTTTTTTAGCAATTATGGAGCACCCTAGCTTGAGTCAATCGAGCTCTACTTTTGCTACTTTGTGAATCTGGGCAGATTATCAACTTGTTTGCAATTTTGCCGATGATGTTGTAGTTGATCCGTGCATGCTATGCTACTGTTCTTGCCATGTCTAGCTTGCATTTTGTGCCTTCTTTATGGGTGTATGCTTGTCTTACCATGACTTGCACCGTAGTGAGTGCATCGATCTCGTAAACATGCCTACTTGAGTTATATTTCAGCATGTGTCAGTTTTTCACTAAGTCTGGAAACTGATTATGTTTTTGCTATGTTCACATGCTTGCAATTGTATTTTCTGATCCCTTTTGGCTCAAGGTCACTAAGGGACTTTTGTTAATATCTTTGAGTAGCTCCATGCCATGCTTTACTTTGTCATTTTCAGGTCCTGTAGCATGTAGTTTTGTTGCTCCGAAGAGGGCTACCTGATCTGAAATTCCAGACAAGTGGTGATTTCACTAAGTCTGAGATCTGTTTGTCATATGCATTTTTGCCATGCTTGTTTGAACCTGTTAATGGATGAATTGGCCGTAGCTCAGTGCTAGACTTTTGTTAAGCATCTTGTATGCATCCCTGCCATGTATTTTGTTGTCATGTTTGGGTGCTGTAGCATGTTCATCTCATTGCATTTAGATGCCTACTTGCTAAAAATCACAGACCGGTGTCATTTTTGAATCGCTTGCCATTTCCAAACCGTAACTCCGATTCCGGCGTTCTTTATATCGTTTTCAAGCGATTTCATCTCATCTTTCCAGTGGAACACTTGGAATTCCAAGTTGAGGCCAGGTTCATGCATATCCTGTCATATCTTGCATTTTGCATCTCGCATCGCATCCCACATAGAATATCATCTTTGCATTGTGTTGTTTGAGTTTGCACGTGGTTGATTGTATCCTTGTTGCTTGTTTGTCTTGTTTGGGTAGAGCCGGGAGACTAGTTCGCTAACGAGGAGCCCGTTGAGTTTGCTTTCGAGGATCCAGTCAACTCTGACAGCTGTGCAGGCAAGATGATCATACCCTCGAAATCACTACTATCTTTGCTATGCTAGTTTGCTCGCTCTTTTGCTATGCCAATGCTACGATGCCTACCACTTGCTTGAAAGCCTCCCAAATTGCCATGTCAAACCTCTAACCCACCATTGTCCTAGCAAACCGTTGATTGGCTATGTTACCGCTTTGCTCAGCCCCTCTTATAGCGTTGCTAGTTGCAGGTGAAGATTGGAGGCCGTTCCTTGTTGGAACATCATTTATTTACTTGTTGGGATATCATTATATTGCCATGTTATCTTAATGCATCTATATACTTGGTAAAGGGTGGAAGGCTCGGCCTCTCGCCTAGTGCTTTGTTCCACTCTTGCCGCCCTAGTTTCCGTCATATCGGTGTTATGTTCCCGGATTTTGCGTTCCTTACGCGGTTGGGTTATAATGGGAACCCCTTGATATTTCGCCTTGATTAAAGCTTTTCCAGCAATGCCCAACACTGGTCTTACCATTTGCCACCTAGCCTCTTTTTCCCTTGGGTTTTCGGAGCCCGAGGGTCATCTTATTTTAAACCCCCCCGGGCGAGTGCTCCTCTGAGTGTTGGTCCAAATAGAGCCACTTGCAGCGCCATCTCGGGGCAACTTGAGGGTTGGTTTTAGTTGTACGTAGTGTTCATTTGAGTGTTCCCTGAGAAAGAGATATGTGCAGCTCCTATCGGGATTTGTCGGCACATTCGGACGGTGTTGCTGGATTTGTTTTAACCTGTCGAAGTGTCTTGAGTAACCGAGATACCGAGTCTGATCGGAACGTCTTGGGAGGAGGTCTATTCCTTCGTTGACCGTGAGAGGTTGTCATGGGCTAAGTTGGGACTCCCCTGCAGGGATTTGAACTTTCGAAAGCCGTGCCCGCGGTTATGGGCAGATGGGAATTTGTTAATGTCCGGTTGTAGGTAACTTGAACCTTAATTAATTAAAATGAATCAACTGAGTGTGTTACCGTGATGGCCCCTTCTCGGCGGAGTCCGGGAAGTGGACACGGTGTTGGAGTAATGTTTGCGCAGGTTGCTCTCTAGTTTCTCGCTCGCGCTTTGCCTCCTCTTCTCGCTCTCTTCTGCGTATAAGTTAGCCACCATATTTTGCTAGTCGCTTGCTGCAGCTCCACTCATATTTACCTTGCCTTACCTATAAGCTTAAATAGTCTTGATCGCGAGGGTGCGAGATTGCTGAGTCCCTGTGGCTCATAGATTATTATTACACCAGATGCAGGGCCTGATGATTCCGCTCCAGGAGACGCGTACGAGCTCAAGTGGGAGTTCGACGAGGACTCTCAATGTTACTATGTTTCCTTCCCTGATGGTCAGTAGTGGTGCCCAGTTGGGGGTGATTGGGACCGTGTCGCATGTTGGGTTATCCTTTATTTTGGCGCCGTAGTCGGGCCATGAGTGTTTGGATGATGTAATGTTATTTATGATTGACGTGGCGAGTGTAAGCCAACTATTGTTATCTCCCCTTTATTATTCATATTACATGGGATGTTGTGAAGATTGCCTAACTTGCGACATATGCCTTCAATGCGATTATGTCTCTAAGTCGTGCCTCGACACGTGGGAGCTATAGTCGCATCGAGGGTGTTACAACCTATAATAGCCTCTGGACAAAATTTGTGAAGTAGCATCTTGTATATTTCGTCCAAGACTTCATGCACTCATTACGGTGGCTTCAAAGTCCTGAAATCATAATTTGAAACTCCGTTCTTGTTTCCCTGCGCATGCCATCATCTCCATGCTCCAATGTTCATCCTTCTCCAAGCTAGGCCCTTCATTTGTAAGAAAAACAAATGTATCCAATTTAGGCAGCATCATATTCTCATGAACATTAGAATCATTACCAAGAAACGAAAGTACCTGGTAATTTAATTGGTGTGCACGAGCTCTAGTAATTGGTCCAGTATGTATAGTAGCAGGAGATGTGGGTGTAACAATGGTATTGATGTCCTCATCAGGAGACATGCCTCGACTACCAGCATGAAGGACTCGTACGATACCTAGGTTAACTCCTGCGACATTGGCCTCCACCCCTGGGCTGCTCGGATTGCACACACATTAGCACAACGTAAGTGGCTTCTTATGGCATTTAGCTTATCAAATTCACCAAGTACTTTTATGCGTTTGATGAACCATGTGCTTAGACATTTGATTGGTAAACTTGTGGTTTACTATGATAACATCCTTCTTTATAGCAAATCTCTAGATGACCATCCTGCACATATTTCTCAAGTTTTGAAACTTGTTTGAAATGAGATACTATATGATAATTTTGAGAAGTGCACATTTTGCATCAATAAACTTGTGTTCTTGGGTATTTTGTTTGATCTAATGACATTGAAATTGATAAAGTTAATGCTATTACAACTTTGTCCTAACCCATTAATGTGAGTCAAGGTATAGTTTTCTTGGGTTAGTCGGTTTTTACCACCTTTTTTTCAATGATTTACAGTACCATTGCTTTGCATGTGCATGTGCTTTCGAAGAAATATGTGTCTTATATTTCGGGTCAATCACAAGGAAATTATTTTCTAGATCTTAAGGACAACTTAATGCTCCATTGCTTGTTTTACCGGATTTCAACGAAATCTTTGAGATTTAATGTGATGCTACTTCAAACGGTATTGGCGGTGTTCTTATGCAAGAGCATTGACATGTAGCTTACTTCAGTGAGAAAATTCTATGGTGCTCAACTGATTTATCTCATTTATGTGGAAGAGTTCTATGTTTTGGTTCATGTTTGCAAGTTTGGAATCAATAAATTTGACTGTAGGAATTTGTCATTCATTCCAATCACGAGCCTTTTAAATACCTTAAGAGCCAACCAAAACTTAGTTGTAGACATGCGAAATTGCGGGATCTTTTAGTACAATATATGAGGGGGCGGGGTGAATAGGCTACAAGCAATTAAGGAGATTCTTTTCCAAATTTTATTTTTATGGGCAAATTTAAGCTTTTCTATGGTAGTTTGCAAAGCACCCTACACATGTAAGTCTAATATAGAGTATAGCAGCGAAAAGTAAATACTTGTAAGAGTAGAGGTATGAGTAGAGTAAAAGAAATACAAACACCGGTTGGCTCGGTGGATATTTTTTCCTGCGGTTCTAATAATTGGCACTATTCTATTCCATGTTGATGGAGGTTTCGAACCAGGAAGGTGTTCTAAGATGATGAAGGTTAAGGTCACGAGTTCCAAGAATCAAATGATATCGTGTCATTCTGTAACCAACCAAATAAGGCTAGAAAGGAACACCAAACTATTCGATGGTATGGCTTTGCCAGTGCAAAGAGTTGTATGTTTAGCGGTGGATGAGTACAAGCAATGGGTGCTTGCTAGGCCGAAGGAGGTAGACATTAAGAGACAACATTGACTGTGGTGGGTGGTTGCGATGTCAATTGCTTTCTCATTTTGGTGCCGAAGAGTTTGTTCTTTGCGCTCATAGCTTGCAATTGACTCTCTCTCTCTCTCTCCTTAATGAAAATGACAGGCAACATTGGTTTTGCTTGTTCTTGAAAAAAGAAAATCAACCAAATGGTATTGTGTCATTCTTTAATGAGTCGACATGGGCGGCGGTTGGATCTCGCCCAGCCTACCACCTCTCTTCAGCGATCCTCCACCTCGCCACCGCTAGGGGTTACTTCTTCCAGTGGCGGCGCATGGGTTACGGGCTGCGGCAGGGCAAGTTGCCCCCTTGGCGACGTCGGTGGCTTGATGGCATCGACGATGGACAGAGGGATCCGACGCTCTCGGTTGGGATGTTGTGGTCGCTGCAGCCACATGCTCAGGGCTTGCTTTCGAGCCAATGGGCTTGGGAGGGCATGTGGAGCACCGGTTGTAGCGGCTGGCGACATGGCGGTGGTGGTTGCCTGCTGCTGTGTGATTGCTAGGTGGTGGCGGCGACCGGCCAGACGACGGTGGTGGCCCAGCGTGGCTGTCAATCTGGGCGCAGTGGTGCCAGCGACTCCTGTTGGGGAACGCAATAATTTCAAAAAAATGCCTACGTACACGCAAGATCTATCTAGGAGATGCATAGCAATGAGAGGGGAGAGTGTTGCCGACGTACCCTCGTAGACCGTAAGTGGAAGCGTTATAACAACGTGGTTGATGTAGTCGTACGTCTTCACGATCCGACCGATCCTAGCACCAAAGGTACGACACCTCCGTGATCTGCACACGTTCAGCTCGGTGACGTCCCACAAACTCTAGATCCAGCTGAGTGTCAGGGGAGAGCTTCATCAGCACGACGGTGTGATGATGGTGATGATGAAGTTACCGATGCAGGGCTTCGCCTAAGCACTACAACGATATGACCGAGGTGGAAATCTATGGAGGGGGGCACCGCACATGGCTACGAGATCAACTTGTGTGTCTATGGGGTGCCCCTCCCCCATATATAAAGGAGTGGAGGAGGGGAGGGCCGGCCCTCTCTATGGCGCACCCTAGGGGGAGTCCTACTCCCACCGGGAGTAGGATTCCCCCTTTCCCTAGTAGGAGTAGGAGAGAAGGCAGGGGGAGAGAGTGAGAACCCACAAGTATAGGGGATCACAACAGTTTTCGAGGGTAGAGTATTCAACCCAAATTTATTGATTCGACACAAGGGGAGCCAAAGAATATTCTCAAGTATTAGCAACTGAGTTGTCAATTCAACCACACCTGGAAACTTAATATCTGCAGCAAAGTATTTAGTAGAAAAGTAATATGATAGTAGTGGTAACAGTAGCAAAAGGTAACCGTAGTAAAAGTAATGTTTTTGGTATTTTGTAGTGATGATAGCAATAGCAACGGAAAAGTAAATAAGCGAAGAACAATATATGGAAAACTCGTAGGCAATGGATCAGTGATGGAGAATTATGCCGGATGCGGTTCATCATGTAACAGTCATAACCTAGGGTGACACAGAACTAGCTCCAGTTCATCAATGTAATGTAGGCATGTATTCCGAATATAGTCATACATGCTTATGGAAAAGAACTTGCATGACATCTTTTGTCCTACCCTCCCGTGGCAGCGGGGTCCTTATGGAAACTAAGGGATATTAAGGCCTCCTTTTAATAGAGTACCGGAACAAAGCATTAACACATAGTGAATACATGAACTGTCAGGACCCTGATTCCAAGTCACATCGTTCTAGCCGGTAACACCTCATATCACTTTGCGGCCTCACGCACGGTATTCCCACGGGTGTCGCCTTACCATGGCCCGGGACCATTTGCGCCTTTTGGCTCACGTATATGATAGTGTCTCTAGCATCCATATGACAGAGAACCCGGGCCGACATGACTAGTCGTGAACCCAAAGTGGCATTAACTTACGGGGACAGGCATACATGAATCAACATCGAGCATGTCGGTCAGCAGCGTGTGAATCCGGGCTGTAGCACTGGGCTAACAGGACTCCGGATGTCACCGCGTGACATTTCCTTGAAGGGACAGACACAGGAACGAAGTGAATCACATGCCGGCCAGTCAAGTGTTCCGGAGCAGTAGTGCTGGGCTAGCAGGACTCCGGTGATCTGGGCTGTAGCGGACTACTATGGCTCATGGAAGCACAAGACTACATTTCCCCATAAAAGAGGCTACCAAGGATAAACAACCAGGTTGTCGGATCCCACACATACCAAGCATTTCAATCATACACACAACATGCTCAATATGTGCAGTACAACATGGCATCACAACAAGACTCTACGACTCAGAGTATTTATTCATTAGGCTCCGAGGAGCGAGATATTACAAACATGGGTCTCATGACCCAACATTCAGAGCATACAAGTCAAAGCACATGCGGAAGCTTAACTTGTCTGAGTACAGACAACTAAAAATGAAGAAGGCTGAGGAGCCTAACTATCTACCAGATCCTGCCGAGGGCACAAGATCGTAGCTGAGGTATCAAGCTAAACGTCGAGGTCCACGTGGAACTACTAGCGAGACTGACATCTCTCTGTAAAACATAAATTAAGCAAACGTGAGTACAAATGTACCCAGCAAGACTTACATCAGAACCAACTACATATGCACCAGTATCAATAAGGGGTGGTGGAGTTTGACTGCAGCAAGCCAGCTTTGACTCAGTGGCTAACCTGAACTACGACTGCAAGTAACTCTTTTAAGGTGGCGCACACGAGTCCACAAATTCACCATATCAATACACCACTATGGATCCGCTCCCGTCTCCCTACGAGAACGCCATCCATAGAACTCACGCTTATCTTGCGCATTTTAGAGTATCCACTTTTACTTGTCTATGAACTATGCAAGGGGTCCAAGTTTCCATATCCGAGGAATCCGGCTATTCGAATAGATAATGATAACCCTGCAGGGGTGTACTTCTTCACACACGCTCTCGCCACTTACCACCATGTACACGTCATGTATCTCGGCAATCTTCAAGCGAAAGTCTGGTGAGGGAGTCGGCCACGACCTGACTAACCACACAAGTCTCTCGTCCAGGTTTATCGCCTATTCGGGTTCCATCCGCAAGGAGATCCGGCCGGGGTGTCACTTACGACCCCAATCAATGTGTACAGGGTTCCCGAGCCCACCATTCGGGTGCCACTTGGTACACCGGGCCACTGTGCCTAGTCTGTCCCAAGCCCACCTGTACCGGGTGCCACTTGGTAGACTACTAACACTACCTACAAACACCAGAAACTAGTTGCAACTCCTGGACAGAGATCGAGTTGATTAATAAGTCGAGAGAGCTTGGAGCGCCCGGAGCCCAATGTGTGGTAGTAACTGTTCATGGATCACAGACACAGAACTCAGCTCCCGAGGACGGCTGCAATGAGACAACCCACCATGTACTCCTACATGGCCTCTCGCCGCTACCTTTACCAAATCGTGTTCACATACTTAGCTCACACACAGTAGGACATGTTCATCACCATTCCAATTCGTCCCCGATGAATCAGACCTGACTCAACTCTAAGCAGTAGCAAGCATGACAAAC
The DNA here is from genome assembly GCF_003073215.2 of Triticum urartu. Lineage (NCBI taxonomy): Eukaryota > Viridiplantae > Streptophyta > Magnoliopsida > Poales > Poaceae > Triticum > Triticum urartu. Next base: position 275,073,903 of record NC_053022.1, read on the forward strand.
AAGCATGAATGAGTAGGCACATCAGGGCTCAAACAACTCCTACTCATGCTAGTGGGTTTCATCTATTTACTGTGGCAATGACAGGTCATGCAGAGGAAAGGGGTTCAACTACCGCAACATGTAACAGTTGAATCGTTGTTGTCCTAATGCAGTAAAAGAGAGCAGGAGCGAGAGAGTGGGATTGTATCGGAATGAACAAGGGGTTTTTGCTTGCCTGGCACTTCTGAAGGTAGTATAGTTCTTCATCGGTGTCATCGATCAAATTATCGGAACGTCATCTACTGAGAGGGGACAAACACCGGCAACAGAGAGGAAACACAACCAATGCAATGCAACAATATGATACATGATCATGACATGGCAATATGCTGTTGATTGAGCTAACGCAACTAGCAACAAGTTAAATGGAGTTGGTTTGAACACTAGGTTCAAATTCAAATTCAAACTATGAATTCAAATAGTGCATTATCATGTTTTGGACTAAAAAGTGAGGTTAAGTTGTTCAAACATGCATGAAAATGCCATATTCAGATTCCTTGGATTTTTCTGATCATTTTTCATATATAATTTATATCATTTGGAGTTACGGTTGAATTTCTATGATTTTTAGAAATTATAACTATGTTCTGGAATTTCTAAATCATTTCTGAATAAGAAAAACCAGAAAAGCATTTACTACATCAGCATGACGTCGGTGTGATGTCAGCAAGTCAACAGGGCGCGGTCCAGGTCAAACCTGACCAGTGGGACCTACTGGTCAGTGACACACCGCTGGCATGAGTCACTGACGTGTGGGGCCGGTCAAAGGCCACGTCAGTAAGGTCAAAGCTGACGCGTGGGTCCCGCGGGGTTATGACTAATCTAAGCAGAAATAAAGCTGGGGTTAATTAGGGCGTGGGGCCCATTTGTCAGTGATGGAGGAGGTTACTTAGCCCCGTCATTAGTACTAATGACGGTGCCACATCGGCTGCCGCCGGGGATGGTCGCCGGCGAGCACGCAGCACGGCGGAGGGCTTCGGTTTCGCGCTATAGGGCATGGATCGACGAGCGGTTTGCGGCTACGGGTTGCTGGCGCTTGCGCGCATCTGATGGAGCAACCATGGGGAGCTGCGGTGGTCTAAGGCGATGGCAGCAACGAGCTAGGCGGCGGCCGGAGTTCGGGTGCGTGCGGGCATGGTGCTGCGGTGCGCGGAAGGAGGAACTGATGGGAGCTGCGGCCTCCTGGGAACATGCGGAGCACGCGAGCGTTCTCGAACATGAGCCGCCGTGGCTGTGACCACGGCTACGCCATGGCCGGCGGCGAGAAGCTTTCAGCCTTGATGGTTAACCCGGCTACGACACAGGAACGGCGAGAAGAACAGGGGGAAATGGGCATGAGCTCACTGCGGTTCTGTTGGTGCAGCTGGCGAGCTCGGGGACGGGCTGTGGACGGTGAATCGGTGACGGCGATCGGCGGCGCCCGAGGTAGAAGACGAGCTCGAAGGCGTCTCTTCAAGGCGTCCAGGCTCGTGGGACTGGGCGTAGAGGTGTGCCGCAGCGAGGCGGTGCTCGTGGGCACGACAGAGGGGCGAGGGGGTGGCTCTGGTGACGACTACGGCAAACGGCGGCGAGGATGGCGCTCGGCCATCGCGGGAGAGGGTGAGGGAGACGAGGGGGGAGAGAGGGGAGAGGTGCAGGGGGTGCTGGGCGTCTCCATGGCGTGGCTGGAAGCGCCGGGTCATCGCGCTGGAGCAGGAGGTGGCGTCGTCGGCCGCGCGTGTGCAGGCACGCAGCTGCTTCTCCTCCTGGCAGGAGGAAGAAGACGGCGTTGCCCCTGTGGGCTGGGCCAGAACAGGAGTTGGGCCAGGCAAGTAAGTCAGGTAAGGCCCTGCCTTTTCTATTTTCTATTTGTTTTGTTTTTATTTATACATTTTGCCATTGATTCAAAATTCAAAATGAAATCAAAACAGTGCCAAAACACTCTGAGATATTTTATGTTACCTCTCTGGACTATTCCAAAAGTACATAAAACATTTCAAAGCATTTGAAAATATATTCATTATATATTATGAATATATCCCCAAATTCAAATAGATTATTGATTTAAATTCAGAGACCAAATAATTCCTTAAAAATGTTCCAGAATTTTGGTTTGATATATAACTCTTGCCAAAATTCACAAAACTATTTTTAGGGCATTTTGGATTCACAGAATGCTATTTAAAGGGTGCTTGCCCTTCTTTTAATCAGATTTCTGAGGTTTCAACAATCCTCATTTCAAGTTTCAGAAATTTAAACATGATGCAAGCAAGATGCAAACACTAGGCAACACCAGAAGCTAGGGATGTGACATGAACTCCTCAAACTACGGTCATCACCGGTAAGTATCCCAATTATTGTCACATAGGGGCTAACGGATCATAACACATAATAGGTGACTATAGACTTGCAAGATAGGATCAAGAACTCTCATATATTGATGAAAACATAATAGGTTCAGATCTGAAATCATGGCACTCGGGCCCTAGTGACAAGCAATAAGCATAGCAAAGTCATAGCAACATCAATCTCAGAACATAGTGGATACTAGGGATCAAACCCTAACAAAACTAACTCGATTACATGATAGATCTCATCCAACCCATCACCGTCCAGCAAGCCTACGATGGAATTACTCATGCACGGCGGTGAGCATCATGAAATTGGTGATGGTGGATGGTTGATGATGACGATGGCGACGGATTCCCCTCTCCGGAGCCCCGAACGGACTCCAGATCAGCCCTCCCAAGAGGTTTTAGGGCTTGGTGGTGGCTCCATATCGCAAAACGCGATGAATCCTTCTCTTTGATTTTTTTTCTCCCCAAAACCAAATATATAGAATTGGAGTTGAGGTCGGAGGAGCTCCAGGGGGCCCACGAGGTAGGGGGCGCGCCCTAGGGGGGCAGGTGCGCCCCCCACCCTCGTGGATAGGTGGTGGGCCCCTGGCCTTCATCTTTTGCAAGGATTTTTTACATTTTCCGAAAAGTTGTCCCGTGAAGTTTTAGGTCATTCCGAGAACTTTTGTTTCTGCACATAATAACACCTTGGTAATTCTGCTGAAAACAGCGTCAGTCCGGGTTAGTTCCATTCTAATCATGCAAGTTAGAGTCCAAAACAAGGGCAAAAGTGTTTGGAAAAGTATATACGACGGAGACGTATCAGAGAGAAGGAAGGATGGGGGCCTGCCCCCACCCAATGCGGATTGGGCTAGGGAGGGAGCGCCCTCCTCCTTGGCCTTCCTCTCCTCTATTCCACTAAGGCCCATATACTCCCCGGGGGGTTCCGGTAACCCCCCGGTACTCCGGTAAATTCCCGAACTCACCCGGAATCATTCTGATTTCCAAACATAGGCTTCCAATATATCGATCTTTATGTCTCAACCATTCCGAGACTCCTCGTCATGTCCGTGATCATATCCGGGACTCTGAACTACCTTCGGTACATCAAAACATATAAACTCATAATACCGATCGTCACTGAACGTTAAGCGTGCGGACCCTACAGGTTCGAGAACTATGTAGACATGACCGAGACTCATCTCCGGTCAATAACCAATAGCGGAACCTGGATGCTCATATTGGTTCCTACATATTCTACGAAGATCTTTATCGGTCAAACCGCATAACAACATACGTTGTTCCCTTTGTCATCGGTATGTTACTTGCCCGAGATTCGGTCGTCGGTATCTCAATACCTAGTTCAATCTCGTTACCGGGAAGTACTTTTACTCATTCCATAATGCTACATCCCATAACTAACTTATTAGTTACATTGCTTGCAAGGCTTATAGTGATGTGCATTACTGAGAGGGCCCAAAGATACCTCTCCGATACACGGAGTGACAAATCCTAATCTCGATCTATGCCAACTCAACAAACACCATCGGAGACACCTGTAGATCATCTTTATAGTCACCCAATTACGTTGTGACGTTTGATAGCACACTAAGTGTTCCTCCGGTATTCGGGAGTTGCATAATCTCATAGTCATAGGAACATGTATAAGTTATGGAAAAAGCAATAGCAATAAACTAAACGATCATAGTGCTAAGCTAACAGATGGGTCAAGTCAATCACATCATTCTCTAATGATTTGATCCCGTGTATAAAACGACAACTCTTTGTCCATGGCTAGGAAACTTAACCATCTTTGATCAACGAGCTAGTCAAGTAGAGGCATACTAGTGACACTCTGTTTGTCTATGTATTCACACATGTACTAAGTTTCCGATTAATACAATTATAGCATGAATAATAAACATTTAACATGATATAAAGAAATATAAATAACAACTTTATTATTGCCTCTAGGGCATATTTCCTTCAGCCTCCCACTTGCACTAGAGTCAATAATCTAGATTACATTGTAATGATTCTAACACCCATGGAGTCCTGGTGCTGATCATGTTTTGCTCATGAGAGAGGCTTAGTCTATGGGTCTGCAACATTCAGATCCGTATGCATCTTGCAAATCTCTATGTCTCCCTCCTTGACTTGATCGCGGATGGAATTGAAGTGTCTCTTGATGTGCTTGGTTCTCTTGTGAAATCTGGATTCCTTTTCCAAGGAAATTGCACCAGTATTGTCACAGAAGATTTTCATTGGACCCAATGCACTAGGTATGACACCTAGATCGGATATGAACTCCTTCATCCAGACTCCTTCATTTGCTGCTTCCGAAGCAGCTATGTACTCCGCTTCACATGTAGATCCCTCCACGACGCTCTGCTTGGAACTGCACCAACTGACAGCTCCACCATTTAATAAAAATACGTATCCGGTTTGTGACTTAGAGTCATCCGGATCAGTGTCAAAGCTTGCATCGACGTAACCGTTTACGACGAGCTCTTTGTCACCTCCATAAACGAGAATCGTATCCTTAGTCCTTTTCAGGTATATTGGGATGTTCTTGAACGTTGTCCAGTGATCCACTCCTGGATTAATTTGGTACCTCCCTACTAAACTAATAGCAAGGCACACATCAGATCTGGTACACAGCATTGCATACATGATAGAACCCATGGCTGAAGTATAGGCAATGACTTCCATTTTCTCTCTATCTTTTGCAGTGGTCGGGCATTGAGTCTGACTCAACTTCACACCTTGTAACACAGGCAAGAACCCTTTCTTTGCTTGATCCATTTTGAACTTCTTCAAAACTTTATCAAGCTATGTGCTTTGTGAAAGTCCAATTAAGCGTCTTGATCTATCTCTATAAATTTTGATACCCAATATATAAGCAGCTTCACCGAGGTCTTTCATTGAAAAATTCTTATTCAAGTATCCTTTTATGCTATTCAGAAATTCAGTATCATTTCCGATCAACAATATGTCATCTACATATAATATCAGAAATGCTACAGAGCTCCCACTCACTTTCTTGTAAATACAGGCTTCTCCAAAAGTCTGTATAAAACCATATGCTTTGATCACACTATCAAAGCCTATATTCCAACTCCGAGAGGCTTGCACCAGTCCATAAATGGATCGCTGGAGCTTGCACACTTTGTTAGAACCTTTTGGATCGACAAAACCTTCTGGTTGCATCATATACAACTCTTCTTTAAGATATCCATTTAAGGAATGCAGTTTTGACATCCATTTGCCAAATTTCATAATCATAAAATGCGGCAATTTCTAACATGATTCGGACGGACTTAATCATCACTACGGGTGAGAAGGTCTCATCGTAGTCAACTCCTTGAACTTGTCAAAAACCTTTCGCAACAAGTCGAGCTTTGTAGACAGTAATATTACCGTCAGCGTGAGTCTTCTTCTTGAAGATCCATTTATTCTCTATGGCCTGCCGATCATCGTGCAAGTCAACCAAAGTCCACACTTTGTTCTCATACATGGATCCCATCTTAGATTTCATAGCCTCAAGCCATTTTGCGGAATCTGGGCTCATCATCACTTCCTCATAGTTTGTAGGTTCGTCATGGTCAAGTAACATGACCTCCAGAACAGGATTACCGTACCACTCTGGTGCAGATCTTACTCAGGTTGACCTACGAGGTTCGAAAGTAACTTGATCAAAAGTTTCATGATCATCATCATTAGCTTCCTCACTTATTGGTGTAGGAATCACTGGAACTGATTTCTGTGATGAACTACTTTCCAATAAGGGAGTAGGTACAATTACCTCGTCAAGTTCTACTTTCCTCCCACTCACTTCTTTCGAGAGAAACTCCTTCTCTAGAAAGGATCCATTCTTAGCAACGAATATCTTGCCTTCGGATCTGTGATAGAAGGTGTACCCAACAGTCTCCTTTGGGTATCCTATGAAGACACATTTCTCCGATTTGGGTTCAAGCTTATCTGGTTGAAGCTTTTTCACATAAGCATCGCAGCCCCAAACTTTAAGAAACGACAACTTCGGTTTCTTGCCAAACCACAATTCATAAGGTGTCGTCTCAACGGATTTTGATGGGGACCTGTTTAACGTGAATGCAGCCGTCTCTAAAGTATAACCCCAAAACGAAAGCGGTAAATCAGTGAGAGACATCATAGATCGCACCATATCTAATAAAGTGCGGTTACGAGTTCGGACACACCATTACGTTGTGGTGTTCCAGGTGGTGTGAGTTGCGAAACTATTCCGCATTGTTTCAAATGAAGACCAAACTCATAACTCAAATATTCATCTCCACGATTAGATTGTAGAAACTTAATTTTCCTGTTACGATGATTTTCCACTTCACTCAGAAATTCTTTGAACTTTTCAAATGTTTCAGACTTATGTTTCATCAAGTAGATATACCCATATCTGCTTAAATCATCTATGAAGGTAAGAAAATAACGATACCCACCGCGAGCATCAACACTCATCAGACCGCATACATCAGTATGTATTATTTCCAACAAGTCTGTTGCTCGCTCCATTGTTCCGGAGAATGGAGTTTTAGTCATCTTGCCCACGAGGCATGGTTCGCAAGCATCAAGTGATTTGTAATCAAGTGATTCCAAAAGTCCATCAGCATGGAGTTTCTTCATGTGCTTTATACCAATATGACCTAAACGGTAGTGCCCAAATAAGTTGCATTATCATTATTAAACTTATATCTTTGGGCTCAATACTATGAACATGTGTATCACTACTATCAAGATTTAGCAAAAATAGACCACTCATCAAGGGTGCATGACCATAAAAGATATTATTCATATAAATAGAACAACCATTATTCTCTGGTTTAAATGAATAACCTCTCGCATGAAACAAGATCCAGATATAATGTTCATGCTCAATGCTGGCACCAAATAACAATTATTTAGGTCTAAAACTAACCCCGAAGGTAGATGTAGAGGCAGCGTGCCGACAACGATCACATCGACTTTGGAACCATTTCCCACGCGCATCATCACCTCGTCCTTAGCCAATCTTCGCTTAATCCGTAGCCCCTGTTTTGAGTTCCAAATATTAGCAACAGAACCAGTATCAAATACCCAGGTGCTACTGTGAGCATTAGTAAGGTACACATCAATAACATGTATATCAAATATACATTTCACTTTGCCATCCTTCTTCTCTGCCAAATACTTGGTACAGTTCCGCTTCCAGTGACCAGTCCCTTTGCAGTAGAAGCACTCAGTCTCAGGCTTAGGTCCAGACTTGGGCTTCTTCACTTGAGCAGCAACTTGCTTGCCGTTCTTCTTGAAGTTCCCCTTCTTCCCTTTACCCTTTTTATTGAAACTGGTGGTCTTGTTGACCATCAACACTTGATGCTCCTTCTTGATTTCTACCTCCGCAGCCTTTAGCATTGCGAAGAGCTCGGAAATTTTCTTATCCATCCCTTGCATATTATAGTTCATCACGAAGCTCTTGTAGCTAGGTGGCAGTGATTGAAGAACTCTGTCAATGACACTATCATCAGGAAGTTTAACTCCCAGCTGAGTCAAGTGGTTGTGGTACCCAGACATTCTGAGTATATGTTCACTCATAGAACTATTCTCCTCCATTTTACAGCTGTAGAACTTATTGGAGACTTCATATCTCTCAATCTGGGCATTTGCTTGAAATATTAACTTCAACTCCTGGAACATCTCATATGATCCATGACGTTCAAAACATCGTTGAAGTCCCGGTTCTAAGCCGTAAAGCATGGCACACTAAACTATCGAGTAGTCATCAGCTTTGCTCTGCCAGGTGTTCATAACATCTGGCGTTGCTCCTGCAGCGGGTTTGTCACCTAGCGGTGCTTCCAGGACGTAATTCTTCTGTGCAGTAATGAGGATAATCCTGAAGTTACGGTCCCAGTCCGTGTAATTTCTACCATCATCTTTCAACTTAGCTTTCTCTAGGAATGCATTAAAATTCAACGGAACAACAGCACGGGCCATCTATCTACAACAACATAGACATGCAAAATACTATCAGGTACTAAGTTCATGATAAATTAAAGTTCAATTAATCAAATTACTTAAGGACTCCCACTTAGATAGACATCCCTCTAATCATCTAAGTGATCAGGTGATCCATATCAACTAAACCATATCCGATCATCACGTGATATGGAGTAGTTTTCAATGGTGAACATCACTATGTTGATCATATCTACTATATGGTTCACGCTCGACCTTTCGGTCTTAGTGTTCCGAGGCCATATCTGCATATTCTAGGCTCGTCAAGTTTAACCCGAGTATTCTGCATGTGCAAAACTGGCTTGCACCCGTTGTATGTGAACGTAGAGCTTATCACACCCGATCATCACGTGGTGTCTCGGCACGACGAACTGTAGCAACGGTGCATACTCAGGGAGAACACTTAAACCTTGAAATTTAGTGAGAGATCATCTTATAATGCTACCGCCGAACTAAGCAAAATAAAGATGCATAAAGGATAAACATCACATGTAATCAAAAATATCTGAGGACTAACATACTTTTGGCAAATTTTTGATTGTTCCATGCCAATATTATACAACTTTCATATACTTTTGGCAACTTTTTATACTATTTTTGAGGACTAACATACTGATCCAGTGCCTAGTGCCAGTTCCTATTTGTTGCATGTTTTTTGTTTCGCAGAAATCCATATCAAACGGAGTCCAAATGGGATAAAAACTGACGGAGATTTTTTTTGGAATATATGTGATTTTTGAGAAGAAGAATCAACGCGAGACGATGCCCGAGGGGCCACGAGGCAGGGGGCGTGCCCCAGGGGGTCAGGTGCACCCTAGGCCCTCGTGGCCACCCCGTAAGGTGGTTGGTGCCCTTCTTTCGCCGCAAGAAAGCCAATATCCGGATAAAAATCGTGTCTAAATTTCAGCCCAATCGGAGTTACGGATCTCTGAGAATTTAAGAAACGGTGAAAGGGAAGAATCATGAACGCAGAAACAGAGAGAGACAGAGAGACAGATCCAATCTCGGAGGGGCTCTCGCCCCTCCGCCGCCATGGAGGCCATATACCAGAGGGGAAACCCTTCTCCCATCTAGGGAGAAGGTCAAGGAAGAAGAATAAGAAGGTGGGCCCTCTCCCCCTCTCTCCCGGTGGAGCCGGAACGCCGCCGGGGCCATCATCGTGTGACGGTGATCTACACTAACACCTCTGTCATCTTCACCAACATCTTCATCACCTTCTCCCATCTATCTACAGCGGTCCACTCTCCTGCAACCCACTGTACCCTCTACTTGAACATGGTGCTTTATGCTTCATATTATTATCCAATGATGTGTTGCCATCCTATGATGTCTGAGTAGATATTCGTTGTTCTATCGGTAATTGGTGAATTGCTATGATTGGTTTAATTTGCTTGTGGTTATGTTGTTGTGCTTTGGTGCCCATCATATGAGTGCGCGCGTGGATCACACCATAGGGTTAGTTGTATATTGATAGGACTATGTGTTGGAGGGCAAGAGTGACAGAAGCTTCAACCTAGCATAGAAATCGATGCATACGGGTTGAAGGGGGACCAATATATCTTAATGCTATGGTTGGGTTTTACCTTAATGAGAACGTTAGTAGTTCGATGCATACGGGTTGAAGGGGGACCAATATATCTTAATGCTATGGTTGGGTTTTACCTTAATGAACGTTAGTAGTTGTGGATGCTTGCTAATAGTTCCAATCATAAGTGCATAGAATTCCAAGTCAGGGATGACATGCTAGCAGTGGCCTCTCCCAAATAAAACTTGATATCGGTCTGGTAAAGTAGTCAATTGCTTAGGGACAATTTTGCTACTCCTACCACCACTTTTGCACACTCGCTATACTAACTTTATTGCTTATTTACCTAAAACAGCCCCTAGTTTTTATTTAAGTGCTCTTTATATTCTTGCAAACCTATCCCGTTACACCTACAAAGTACTTCTAGTTTCATAATTGTTCGAGGTAAAGCGAACATTAAGCATGCGTAGAGTTGTATCGGTGGTCGATAGAACTTGAGGGAATATTTGTTCTACCTTTAGCTCCTCGTTGGGTTCGACACTCTTACTTATCGAAAGAGGCTACAATTGATCCCCTATACTTGTGGGTTATCAATGTTGGGGAACGTAGCAGAAATTCAAAATTTTCCTACGTGTCACCAAGATCTATCTATGGAGAAACCAGCAACGAAGGGAAGGAGAGTGCATCTACATACCCTTGTAGATCGCTATGCGGAAGCGTTCAAGAGAACGGGGTTGAAGGAGTCGTACTCGTCGTGATCCAAATCACCGGAGATCCTAGTGCCGAACGGACGGCACCTCTGCGTTCAACACACGTACAGCCCGGTGACGTCTCCCATGCCTTGATCCAGCAAGGAGAGAGGGAGAGGTTGAGGAAGACTCCATCCAGCAGCAGCACAACGGCGTGGTGGTGGTGGAGGAGCATGGAAATCCTGCAGGGCTTCGCCAAGCACCGCGGGAGAGGAGGAAGGAGATATGCAGGGCTGCGCCATGGAGAGGTCCAAACTCGTATGATGGCAGCCCCAAATACCTCAACTATATATAGGAGAGAGGGAGGAGGGTGCGCCCCCTCTATGGTTCCCACCCCTAGAGGGGCGGCAGCCCTAGATGGGTTTGAGGGGGGCGGCCAAGGGGAGAGGGGGGCGCCCCCTAGGGTGGGCCTTAGGCCCATCTGAGCCTAGGGTTTCCCCTTCTCCTCCTTTGCTGCGCCTTGGGCCTTGTGGGAGGCACACCAGCCCACTCAGGGGCTGGTCCCTTACCACTCTTGGCCCATGCAAGCCTCCGGGGCTGGTGGCCCCACTTGGTGGACCCCCGGGACCCTCCCGGTGGTCCCGGTACGTTACCGATAAACCCCGAAACTTTTCTGGTGACCAAAACAGGACTTCCCATATATAAATCTTTACCTCCGGACCATTCCGGAACTCCTCGTGACGTCCGGGATCTCATCCGGGACTCCGAACAACATTCGGTAACCACATACAAACTTCCTTTATAACCCTAGCGTCATCGAACCTTAAGTGTGTAGACCCTACGGGTTCGGGAACCATGCAGACATGACCGAGACGTTCTCCGGTCAATAACCAACAACGGGATCTAGATACCCATGTTGGCTCCCACATGTTCCACGATGATCTCATCGTATGAACCACGATGTCGAGGATTCAATCAATCCCGTATGCAATTCCCTTTGTCTATCGGTATGATACTTGCCCGAGATTCGATCGTCGGTATCCCGATACCTTGTTCAATCTCGTTACCGGAAATTCTCTTTACTCGTTCCGTAACACATAATCCCGTGATCAACTCCGTGATCACATTGTGCACATTATGATGATGTCCTACCGAGTGGGCCCAGAGATACCTCTCCGTCACACGGAGTGACAAATCCCAGTCTCGATTCGTGCCAACCCAACAGACACTTTCGGAGATACCCGTAGTGCACCTTTATAGCCACCTAGTTACGTTGTGACGTTTGGCACACCCAAAGTATTCCTACGGTATCCGGGAGTTGCACAATCTCATGGTCTAAGGAAATGATACTTGACATTAGAAAAGCTTTAGCATACGAACTACACGATCTTTGTGCTAGGCTTAGGATTGGGTCTTTTCCATCACATCATTCTCCTAATGATGTGATCCCGTTATCAACGACATCCAATGTCCATGGTCAGGAAACCGTAACCATCTATTGATCAACGAGCTAGTCAACTAGAGGCTTACTAGGGACATGGTGTTGTCTATCTATCCACACATGTATCTGAGTTTCCTATCAATACAATTCTAGCATGGATAATAAACGTTTATCATGAACAAGGAAATATGATAATAACTAATTTATTATTGCCTCTAGGGCATATTTCCAACAATCAAGACCTTTTTCTGGTGCCGTTGCCAGGGAGTTATAGCATGGGGTGAATATTCTCGTGTGTGCTTGTTTGCTTTATCACCATGTAGTTTTTATTTTGTGCTCTTGTTTTCTATCTTTAGTTATGGGTAGGAAACGCAAAATACCAAAAAAATTTAGTTGTAGCTACTACACCAATGGTTGAAGAACCACTCAAAATCTATCACACTCCTGAAGCTTTTTACTTGGATCATCTTCGATCCCTATGTGCTCGTGCTGAAACCCTAACTAGCTTAGTTGAGGTCAAATCTTTAGATGAGCATGCTTGTTATGTGCGACACCACTTATCTCAAAAAGGGAAATTTTTACTGGACCAAATTCATCGTTTGCAATGTTATGCTTGGAATTTATGTGAAATATATGGTTTTACTTGTTGTTCTGAAGACCCTAAGAAACACCTTCCCTACCAATGTGAGTTTAGTGATAGTGGAATTGTATCTTCGTATGCTAAGGGTGTTTATAATTACTATGATGTTCAATACATTGAAGAATTTGTTGCTTTTAAGGGTGCTTATGAAATTGCTTCATTGATTGGAAAGTATGATTCTACTCTTTACAAATCTAATTTTTTTTGCCATACTTACATATTGTTATGATAATTATGCTTCTAATGCCTATGTTAAACCATATAGTGAGGACTCCTCCGCTGTCCAAGAAGAGACTAATATTTTGCAGGAGTCTATGGAAGAAGGAATAGATGAAACTGTGGGCTCATTGGATGAAAAAGATGATGAGGAGAGCAAAGAACAAAAGGAGGAAGAGCGGATTAGCTACCCGTGCCCACCTTCTAATGAGATTAACTCTTCAACTCATACATTGTTTAATTTCCCTTCGAATTTACCGAAGGATGAATGCTATGATGATTGTTATGATCCCATTGATTCTTTTGAAATATCCCTTTTTGATGATGCTTGCTATGCTTGTGGCCAAGATGCCAATATGAATTATGCTTATGGAGATGAACTTGCTATAGTTCCTTATGTTAAACATGAAATTGTTACTATTGCACCCTCGCATGATATTCCTATTATCTATTTGAATTCTTTCGACTACACTATCAGAGAAGTTTTCCCTTATTAAGGATTACATTGATGGGTTGCGTTTCACTACTACACATGATAATTTTGATAGATATAATATGCATGTGCTTGCTACTCCTACTTGCATTATTGTGAGAGAGGAACCACATCTCCGCCTGTCCATGTTTCCAATATGATAAAATTGCAAGAAACTGTTTATACTATGCATTGGCCTTTACTATGTGTGCATGAATTGTTCTTTTATGACATGCTGATGCATAGGAAGAGAGTTATACTTCGTTGTTACATGATATATGTTGCTTTGTGCTCACTACTAAATGCCAAATCATTGCTAATTCAAATTGGTTTTGATATACCTTGGGATCCGGGTGGATTCATTACTTGAGCACTATATGCCTAGCTTAATGGCTTTAAAGAAAGCACTGCCAGGGAGACAACCCGGAAGTTTTAGAGAGTCATTTATTTCTGTTGTGTGCTTTTATAAAGTTTAAAAACGAGAATAATGTGCCAAGAATTGCGTTTAGAATGTTTACATTGCTTGTTGGTTTGTGCGGTGCAGAACAGAAACTTTGGCTGTAGTGCATGATTTTACATTTTTTACTGGAACGTCAAACGGTTCTGAAACTTTTTGCACTGTCTTTCTGTGCATTTTTCTATTTTTCCTAATTTTTTCATAATTTTGGAGTACCAGAAGTATGGTGAATGTTCAGATTGCTACAGACTGTCTTGTTTAAGACAGATTCTGTTTTTGATGCATAGTTTGCTTGTTTTGATGAAAGTATCGATTTCTATTATTGGATTAAGCCATGGAGAAGTTATATTACAGTAGCTACAATGCAAAAACAAAATATGAATTGGTTTGCAGCAGTACTTAGAGTAGTGATTTGCTTTATTATACTAATGGATCTTACCGAGCTTTTTGTTGAGTTTTGTGTGGATGAAGTGTTCGAAGATCGAGGAGGTCTCGATGTGAGGAGAAGGAGGAGAGGCAAGAGCTCAAGCTTGGGGATGCCCAAGGCACCCCAAGTAAATATTCAAGGACACTCAAGCGTCTAAGCTTGGGGATGCCTCGGAAGGCATCCCATCTTTCTTCAACAAGTATCGGTATGTTTGCGGATTCGTTTCGTTCATGTGATATGTGCAAATCTTGGAGCGTCTTTTGCATTTAGTTTTGACTTTTATTTGATGCACCATGCTGGTATGAGATAGTCCATGGTTTATTTATAGAATTCTCTTTGCACTTCACTTATATTTTTTGAGTATGGCTTTATAGAATGCCTCATGTGCTTCACTTATATCATTTGAAGTTTGGATTGCCTGTTTCACTTCACATAGAAAACCACCATTTGTAGAATGCTCTTTTGCTTCACTTATATTTGTTAGAGCATGGGCATACCTTTTGTAGAAAGAATTAAACTCTCTTGCTTCACTTATATCTATTTAGAGAGATGACAGGAATTGGTCATTCACATGGTTAGTCATAAAATCCTACATAAAACTTGTAGATCACTGAATATGATATGTTTGATTCCTTGTAATAGTTTTGCGATATAAAGATGGTGATATTAGAGTCATGCTAGTGGGTAGTTGTGGATTGTAGAAATACTTGTTTTGAAGTTTGTGATTCCCGTAGCATGCACGTATGGTGAACTGTTATGTAACAAAGTTGGAGCATGAGGATGAGCGATGGTATTTTCCTACCAATCTATACCCCTAGGAGCATGCGCGTAGTACTTTGTTTCGATGACTAATAGCTTTGTGCAATAAGTATGTGAGTTCTTTATGACTAATGTTGAGTCCATGGATTATACGCACTCTCACCCTTCCATCATTGCTAGCCTCTTCGGTACCGTGCATTGCCCTTTCTCACCTCGAGAGTTGGTGCAAACTTCGCCGGTGCATCCAAACCCCGTGATACGATATGCTCTATCACACATAAGCCTCCTTATATCTTCCTCAAAACAGCCACCATACCTACCTATTATGGCATTTCCATAGCCATTCCGAGATATATTGCCATGCAACTTCCATCATCATCATATACATGACTTGAGCATTTATTGTCATATTGCTTTGCATGATCGTAATATAGCTAGCATGATGTTTTCATGGCTTGTCCGTTTTTTGATGTCATTGCTACGTTAGATCATTGCACATCCCGGTACACTGCCGGAGGCATTCATATAGAGTCATATTTTGTTATAGTATCGAGTTGTAATGTTGAGTTGTAAGTAAATAAAAGTGTGATGATCATCATTATTAGAACATTGTCCCATGTGAGGTTATCAAAATAAAAGTGGCCAAAGAAGCCCCCCCCCCCCCAAAAAGAGAGAGAGGCCAAAGAAGCCTACAAAAAAGAAAAAAAAAGAAAAAATGCGAGAAAAGAGAGAAGGGACAATGTTACTATCCTTTTACCACACTTGTGCTTCAGAGTAACACCATGTTCTTCATATAGAGAGTCTCTTGAGTTATCACTTTCATATACTACTAGGAATTTTCATTATAGAACTTGGCTTGTATATTCCAACGATGGGCTTCCTCAAATGCCCTAGGTCTTCATGAGCAAGCAAGTTGGATGCACACCCACTTAGTTTCAGTTTGAGCTTTCATACACTTATAGCCCTTAGTGCATCCGTTGCATGGCAATCCCTACTCCTCGCATTGACATCAATTGATGGGCATCTCCATAGCCCGTTGATTAGCCGCGTCGATGTGAGACTTTATCCTTTGTGTCTTCTCCACACAACCTCCATCATCATATTCTATTCCACATATAGTGCTATACCCATGGCTCACGCTCATGTATTGCGTGAAAGTTGAAAAGGTTTGAGAACATCAAAAGTATGAAACAATTGCTTGGCTTGTCATCGGGGTTGTGCATGATTTGAATGCTTTGTGTGGTGAAGATGGAGCATAGCCAGACCATATGATTTTGTAGGGATAACTTTCTTTGGCCTTGTTATTTTGAATGACATGATTGCTTTATTAGTATGCTTGAAGTATTATTGTCTTAATGTCACACGATAGACTATTGCTTTGAATCACTCGTGTCTTAATATTTATGCCATGATTAGATTACATGATCAAGATTATGCTAGGTAGCCGTCGGATTTCGGGTTCCGGCAAGACCTTGGAGGTTCGAACACTGGGGTGCGCGCGGAGATTTCGCCTTCTACCTACTGCACCCCTCCGCCTCGCTTAAGATCTAAGCTATGGAAAGAACAGCACAAGAGACACAGGGTTTATACTGGTTCGGGCCACCGTTGTGGTTGTAATACCCTACTCCAGTGTGTGGTGTGGTGGATTGCCTCTTGGGGATGATGATTGAGGCAATTACAAGGAAGAACAGGCCTCGCGAGGGTCTGTTCTTGCTGGGGGATGAACTGCTAGGAGGTTCAGTCGCCTCTCTCTCTCTCTCTGTGTGGTGTGTGAATGCTACTCGAATCCGATCCTAAGCCTAGTTTCTCTCTTGCTTCTAGATTCTCCCTTTCTTGATTGCCCCCCTACCCTGGGGGTGGCTAGTCCTATTTATAGGCAAAGGCCCTGGGCCTCTTCCCAAATATTGAGCGGGAAGGGCGCCAACAATTGGCCATTTTGAAGGGGAACATCTGGTACACTTGTCCTGACTAAAGTTGGTCCTCGCCTGCCAAAGGCTCTGGTGGTGACGCTGGCTTGGGCTCCACAATGACTTCCTCCCTGCCGTTGGACTGGTCTTGGTCTCGTTGCACCGAAACGGGTGCCTTTACTTGATGCTCTCGCCTGCGCTTGCTCCCTTTGCACCAAAGAGGAAAGGAGGACACTGCGCGGGCTGGCGCCCGCCTGGCACCCTTGGTCGTCATGGCTTGCGTCATGGGCACCTCGTGAGGTACCCCGCCTTGATCTCTCCGCCTCCTCGCGAGCCAGCCTGATGAGGCCGTGCCTGAGGAAGCTCCATGTCGTCCGCCGCGCGAGGCTTGGCCCCTCGTGAGGGTCTTGGGTCTGTGTTGATGAAGATGGGCCGTGCTAGGCCCCTCCTCGAGCCACGCCGCAGGCTGCAGGCAGGCAAGTCTGGGGACCCCCGTTCCCAGAACACCGACAGTAGCCCCCGGGCCCAAGGCGCGCCCGGACTTGGCCGTGCAGGGAGGCGAAAGGGCAAGAGCGAAGCACCGCGGGCCCTAACAGCCTGCAGCCTCGGGTGCCGCGCGGCGGTTGATTGGACATGGGCGTCTCCACTTCCCCACGG
The DNA here is from genome assembly GCF_003073215.2 of Triticum urartu. NCBI lineage: Eukaryota > Viridiplantae > Streptophyta > Magnoliopsida > Poales > Poaceae > Triticum > Triticum urartu. The sequence continues at coordinate 275,091,468 of NC_053022.1, forward strand.
CGCCTCGGCAACTGCACGGATTGGACAAGTCCCTGCATGCAAAGCAGGTCATGATTACCTGCGATTGTGGGGGCCGACGGTTGGCCCTCGCCAGCTATAAGTACGGAGCGACGCGCGCCCTTCCAGTTCATCCCCCTTGCTTCTCCTTCTTCTTCATGGCTCCATCGAGGAGGTTCTCGTCCGCAGAGAAGGGGAAGGCTCGCCAGGTTGAGCCTGCCTCTCCCCAGCCCAAGCGCGGCCGAGGGCGCCCTCGCAAACATCCAGTGGCCTCCACGGTAGCTCCCCGCGGCCGTGGAGATGATTTCCAGCACGGTGACGGGCGGACTGCTGCGGCCGGGGGGCGCGCTTCGGTCGCGCGTTCCCCTAGGCCACGCTTTCGCGCTGCAGAGGTGCTGCCGGAGTTCGTTGTGTGGTCGGCTGAGCCTACTAGCACCCGGCTTCAACTTCCTCGCTTCCTCCTCGGCGAGCTCCCGGCTGGCGCCCCGGGCGGCCCCTGGCTTCAGGCAGACGGCTGCTGCAGCCGGGCCTCATGGGCTTCACTGGAGGTCTCCGCGGCCGGGAGCCTGGCCTTGACCTGCGGTTGGCAGACGTTTGCCCGCGCGCGTGGCCTGAGCCGTCGGTGCACCCTGCACTTCAAGTTTGACGACGATGCCACCCTCTACGTGAGGGTGTTTGGGGAAGATGGTCGCCGCGCAGGGTGCTACCCTGAGGACGACGACCGCGGCCGGGGACCCAGCCCCGGCGATGATGGAGAGGACAGCGCTCGCGTGATTGGCGGCGCTCAGGGTTCCCCAAGCTTCATCGGTTCTTCTTCAGGCGGCGACTCTTCTAGCGGTGGCCGCGGTTAGCCTCCACGCTGTCGTACCTGCTTGGGAGGTGGTAGCGCGTCTGCCCGCCATCGCGCCTTGGTGAAGTGCGAGAGGGAGTCTGCCTGAGCCCCGGAGGCAGCTCGGGTCTTCCCTGCAGGCCGGTGTGAGGCGAGCTGCGCCTGATTTGTTCTTTCTTTTCCTTTTTCCTGCGTAAAAAGATAGTAGCGTGGAGCCCCACGGGGGCGTGTTTGGGTTATTGCTGTTAATCATCGCTTTGCTTCCGTTATCGTGCCTTCCGGCTATGTGCCTGCGCGTGGATAGTTCCCGGCCCCAGCCGTGGGGGGGGGGGCGACCGACCCAGGCCCTGTGTTCGTGTCGCGGTGCCCGTGGGGCATGGACTGGAGGGGTGCTCCTGTAATGGACCCAGGTCGCGAAACCTTTGAACGACTAGGACGGAAACACTCACGAGGGCGCTCGACTGCCCCCCTCGCGAGGCCTTGCATAAGAGAAATCGAGGCAGGAGAGTGAAAAGTCGAAGAACCACAAGCCAAAGACGGCAACAACTTCAATAAAACTTCGAATGAGAATGAACAAGCCAACTGCGGAAAGCAAATGAAAAAGCCGCGTCCGGCACCTAATCTAGTCTTCGACGTCTTCTCACCAGCGTGGAGCTAAGTGCTGCCACTGGGCGTGGGAGGGAGCCCCAGGGCCTGAGGCCGGCGCTCCTGAGACTCCGGGGCGTGTACAGCCCCAACTCATTATTACGTGAGAGTGTCACGGGCGGCGAGCTTCACAGGCGTTGGCCTTCCTCACAAGCTCCAGGCCTTTCTTGGGGGGAGCAGGCTTCACGGGCATTTGCCCTCTTCACAGGCTCCGGGCCTTTTCCCAAACGTGACAGCTTCACAGGCATTTGCCTTCTTCACAGGCTCTCGGCCTTTTCCAAAAAGGATAATCTTCATAGGCATTCGCCTTCTTCACAAGCTCTGGGCCTTTTCCAAAAAGGATAATCTTCACAGGCATTCGCCTTCCTCACAGGCTCTGGGCCTTTTCCAAAAAGGACAATCTTCATAGGCATTCGCCTTCTTCACAGGCTCTGGGCCTTTTCCAAAAAGGATAATCTTCACAGGCATTCGCCTTCTTCACAGGCTCTGGGCCTTTTCCAAAAAGGATAATCTTCACAGGCATTCGCCTTCTTCACAGGCTCTGGGCCTTTTCCAAAAAGGATAATCTTCACAGGCATTTGCCTTCTTCACAGGCTCTGGGCCTTTTTAGGGGTAGAACCTCCAGAGGTGCTGGATGTTCCATGCGTTCTGGACCGGCACCCCCTCCTGAGTCTCCAAGTGCGCGGAGCCAGGCCTGGAAACATGAACGACCTTGAACGGGCCCTCCCACATGGGAGAGAGCATGTGTAGTCCCTCCTTGGAGAGAACCCGCCTGAGCACGAAGTCGCCTACCTCGAGAGTTCTGGGGCGGATGTTGAGCGGGCAACTAGGTCAAGCACATTAGCCGCGAAGGAGTGGATTCATTCAAATAGATGCTGAGAAGGTGAACATCACTGGGTCAGGCCCGAGCGACTTGGGGATGATGCAGCCCGTGGGGAGCCCCCAACAAGGTAAGCTAACAAATGAAATAAAAGGGATACATGCCGCAGGGACGGACCCACGCGGCCTGGGAATAATGCAGCCCTGGGGGGCGCTCCCAGCTGGAAATGAAACTTGAAAGATGTCACCTGATGATGTTGAGGATGAAGGAGTGTTGGCGTAGCAGACTCGGTGGGCTACGGAAGCCGATCCTCACGAGCCCCTAGGCCCAGGGGCCTCGGGAGGCTCTGGAGGCGCTGGTGGCTCTTCCCGGACCATCTCCATCTCCACCAGGGCTGCGGAACACCTGGCCTCTTGAGCCTCCATGATGCCCCTCATGAGGTGCTGGTACGTGGCAGCCGCGTTCGGCAAGCCGTAAGGCATGCGAACGTAGCTGTGGGGTGGACCTTCGCAGTGCCCCACTCGCAAGGGCCAAAGGTGCTCCAGAGAGGCGACTCGATTGAGCCCTGGTATGTCGATGCAGACGCGCAGCCCACCATCCTCGCCTGGATGGGGAGCCACAGCTGCTAGGCGGCGGCCGCCTTTCATGACTCTTGACTCCTGTAGCTCCTGAATGGCCTTGCTGACGAACTCCTGAGGGTCTGGCTCTCCTTGCCTTACTCCTTCTTGAGGGAAACGTGCTTCGAAACACGCCTCCATGTGGTGCCCAAGCGCCTCCCTCGTGACCTTAGCCAGGTCGGTGGCCCTCCAGGGGAGAGCCCCCGAGCCCTGCCTGAGGAGGGCGCCGGGCGTGCTTTCCTATGCGATGGAGGGAGGTTCCCCCTGGGCAGGCGCGGGCCCTGAGGGGCCTGCCTCCTGAGGGGCTGGGGCGGACGATGTCTTCTTCTTCTTGGGGGCGGTCTCGGGAAGCCTCCTGCTTCCGCGATCCGGGGCTTCCAGTGATGCGGCCTGAAAGGCTCGTTCCAGGGAACACACCGCGTCCTTCTCTTCATAGGGCACCGTGATGACTCCGCCACTTCCTGGCATCTTGAGGACGTTGTAGCCGTGGTGAGTTATGGCCATGAACTTGGCCAGCGCTGGGTACCCAAGGATGGCGTTGTACGGCAGGCGAATGTGAGCAACGTCGAAGTCGATGAGCTCGGTGCGGTAGTTGTCGCGTGCCCCGAAGGTGACAGGGAGGCGGACCTTCCCAATCGGGACCATGGAGCCGTCGGTGACTCCAGAGAAAGGCTTGGTTGGCTGAAGCTGGTTGTAGGGCACTTGGAGATTGTTGAATGTTTCCACGGACAGGACGTTGAGCCCTGCCCCGCCATCGATGAGGGTCCTGTGACCACCACGTTGCTGATGATTGGGGAACAAAGCATCGGGAGGACTCCGGCTGTGGCCGCACACTTGAGCTGATCTGCTGAGCTGAACGTGATGGCGCACGCCGACCACCTGAGAGGGCGCGTGGCTTCGATCTTGGGGAGGACTGCATTCACTTCGCGGGCGAACTGCTTGAAGATGCGTTGAGAGGCTGGGGCTTGGGCCCCGCCCAGGATGCAGGCGATCGCGCGCGGCTCCTGGAAGCCCCCAGCCCCCTCGTCCTGAAGGCGGTCCTCGTTTCTCCTTGGCTGCGGCGGCAGCGGAGGGAGGCCTGCGTTGCCTTGCGGGCGATCCTCGCGAGGCTGATCCCTCCAGTCTCCCTCGCGAGGCGGGTCTTGCCAGTGATCCTCGCGAGGTCGATCACGCCACCCTTGGCGCGGGCAGCGGTCTTCCCAGCGTCCTGCGTTCCTTCCTCCTCCTCGACCGTAGCCCCGGTCACCGTGGTCGGGGCGACGGCCGATCCTTCCTTCTCGCATGGCTCGGAGCTCTTGACATTCGTTGGTGTTGTGGGTGTGGAGGTTGTGGTACACACAGTACCGACTGCCCTTGGAAGATTCGGGCTAATCTCTGCCCCGCTTGGTGTCTGGTTCTGCCGCGAGCACGGCAGCCCCCTTGCGCTTCACATCCTTGGCCTTGGGATTCTTCTCTTCTGGGTCCGCGGCAGGCAGCTCGAGGAGGGAGAGACGCCCTTCCTCAGCCCTGGCACACTTGGTTGCCAAGTTGAACAACTCCAAGGAAGTGCACAGGTCTTCATGCATCGCCAGCTCCTCCTTCATCTTGACATCGCGCACGCCGTCAGAGAAGGCTGAGATGATGGCCTCCTCGGTCACCTTGGAATCTTGAGGTGTGCGTTGTTGAAGTGCTGGATGTACTTCTGCAGGGTCTCTCCGGGTTGTTGCTTGATGCGGCGCATGTCGCTCAGGGTGGGTGGCCGGTCGCGAGTACCTTGGAAGTTGGCGATGAAGCGGGTGCGCATCTCGACCCAGGAGGAGATCGTGCCTGGAGCCAGGTTCAGGAGCCAGGTGCGGGCCCCGTCCTTGAGCGCCATGGGAAACCAGTTCGCCATGACCTTCTCGTCTCCGTTGGCAGCTTCGATGCCCAGCTCATAGAGCTGGAGGAACTCCGCAGGGTCGGCCGTGCCGTCGTAACGAGGAGGCAGGTCTGGCTTGAACTTGCCGGGCCACGCGACGCTGCGTAGCTCGGTGGTGAAGGCACGACAGCCTGCTGTGGCCACGGGAGGCCTTGGGTGACGGAGAGCTTGGTCTTGCATGTCCCCACGCGCTGCAGCTGGGAGCAGCGCGGGGTCTTGACGTGCGGGAGCAGGAGCATGGTCGCGACATGCTGGAGCAGGGAGCGCCCGGGCAGCTTCTTGCAGGCAAGGGACTTCTTGGCAGCTCTGCTCTTGCCGCGCTAGCACCTGACAGAGCGGGTTCCGCCCAGGGGCCACGCGCCTTGGAGCCATGGTACCTTCTTGAGGAGGAGGTGGCTGGGGCGCCCTCGGAGCTTCGTCGCCCGCGCGGGGCGGGGTGTGGTGCAGCGGAACGGACGTCGCAGGAGAGCCCCCTGTGGCGCGGACAAGCTCGGCGATGCGGTCGAGCCATTCTTCGTAGACGTCGTCGACGGGATGGTAGCGCAGGAGCTCGTTTGCTGCGATGAGCGCAGCTCGAGCCTCCATGGGTGCGCGGAGCGCGCGGGACGAAGAACCAGCTGGGGTGAGCGAGGGAGTAGCGGTGCGGCCGTCTTGCCGCACGGACGGATGCTGAGACGACGCTTGTTGATCGTTCCCCGCCGGGCCGGTGGCAACGTTGACGGCAGGTGACGGGGAACAGCGAGGACGCCTGCCGACAGGAGCCGTCTGGGTGACGCGGGAAGCGAGAGCGGCCCGGCGCTCAGCGCGGGCCCGACGAGTGTCAGACATGGATGCGATGGTCGGAGGAGAACGGGGTGGTGGAAGACGAATTCTGGCGCACCCCTACCTGGTGCGCCAAATGTCGGATTTCAGGTTCCAGCTGACCCTTGAGGTTCGAACACTGGGGTGCGCGCGGAGATTTTGCCTTCTACCTACATGCACCCCTCCGCCTCGCTAAGATCTAAGCTATGGAAAGAACAACATAAGAGACACAGGGTTTATACTGGTTCAGACCACCGTTGTGGTGTAATACCCTACTCCAGTGTGTGGTGTGGTGGATTGCCTCTTGGGCTGATGATGATGAGCAATACAAGGAAGAACAGCCTCGCGAGGGTCTATTCTTGGCTGGGGGGATGAACTGCTAGGAGGAGTTCAGTCGCCCTTCTCTCTCTCTGTGTGTGATGCTACTCGATCCGATCCTAGCTAGTTTCTCTCTTGGCTTCTAGATTCTCCCTTCTTGATTGCCCCCCTACCCTGGGGGTGGCTAGTCCTATTTATAGGCAAAGGCCCTGGGCCTCTTCCCAAATATTGAGCGGGAAGGGCGCCAACAATTGGCCATTTTGAAGGGGAACATCTGGTACACTTGTCCTGACTAAAGTTGGTCCTCGCCTGCCAAAGGCTCTGGTGGTGACGCTGGTTGGGCTCCACAATGACTTCCTCCCTGCCGTTGGACTGGTCTTGGTCTCGTTGCACCGAAACGGGTGCCTTTACTTGATGCTCTTGCCTCCGCTTGCTCCCTTTGCACCAAAGAGGAAAGGAGGACACTGCGCGGGCTGGCGCCCGCCTGGCGCCCTTGGTCGTCATGGCTTGCGTCACGGGCACCTCGTGAGGTACCCCGCCTTGATCTCTCCGCCTCCTCGTGAGCCAGCCTGATGAGGCCGTGCCTGAGGAAGCTCTGTGTCGTCCGCCCCGCGAGGCTTGGCCCCTCGCGAGGGTCTTGGGTCTGTGTTGATGAAGATGGGTCGTGCTGGGCCCCTCCTCGAGCCACGCCGCAGGCGACAGGCAGCCAAGTCTGGGGACCCCCGTTCCCAGAACGCCGACAGTAGCATTCCACATCAAAAATTATCTTTTTATCATTTACCTACTCGAGCACGAGCAGGAATTAAGCTTGGGGATGCTGATACATCTCCGTCGTATCTATAATTTTTGATTGTTCCATGCCAATATTATACAACTTTCATATACTTTTGGCAACTTTTTATACTATTTTTGAGGACTAACATACTGATCCAGTGCCTAGTGCCAGTTCCTGTTTGTTGCATGTTTTTTGTTTTGCAGAAAATCCATATCAAACAGAGTCCGAATGGGATAAAAACTGACGGAGATTATTTTGGAATATATGTGATTTTTGAGAAGAAGAATCAATGCGAGACGACGCCCGAGGGGGCCACGAGGAAGGGGGCGCGCCCTGGGCCCTCGTGGCCACCCTGTAAGGCGGTTGGTGCCCTTCTTTCGCCGTAAGAAAGCCAATATCCGGCTAAAAATCTTGTCCAAATTTCAGCCCAATTGGAGTTACGGATCTCCAGGAATTTAAGAAACGGTGAAAGGGCAGAATCAGGAATGCAGAAACAGAGAGAGACAGAGAGACAAATCCAGACTCGGAGGGGCTCTCGCCCCTCCGTCGCCATGGAGGCCATGGACTAGAGGGGAAACCCTTCTCCCATCTAGGGATAAGGTCAAGGAAGAATAAGAAGAAGGTGGGCCCTCTCCCCCTCTCTCCCGGTGGCACCGGAACGCCGTCGGGGCCATCATCGTGTGACGGCGATCTAGACCAACACCTCCGTCATCTTCACCAACATCTTCATCACCTTCCCCCATCTATCTACAGCGGTCCACTCTCCCGCAACCCACTGTACCCTCTACTTAAAAATGGTGCTTTATGCTTCATATTATTATCCAATGATGTGTTACCATCCTATGATGTCTGAGTAGATTTTCGTTGTCCTATCGGTAATTGGTGAATTGCTATGATTGGTTTAATTTGCTTGTGGTTATGTTGTTGTCCTTTGGTGCCCATCATATGAGCGCGCGTGTGGATCACACCATAGGGTTAGTTGTATATTGATAGGACTATGTATTGGAGGGTAAGAGTGAGAGAAGCTTCAACCTAGCATAGAAATTGATGCATACGGGTTGAAGGGGGACCAATATATCTTAATGCTAAGGTTGGGCTTTACCTTAATGAACGTTAGTAGTTGTGGATGCTTGCTAGTAGTTCCAATCAAAAATGCATAGAATTCCAAGTCAGGGATGACATGCTAGCAGTGGCCTCTCCCACATAAAACTTGCTATCGGTCTGGTAAAGTAGTCAATTCCTTAGGGACAATTTCGCATCTCCTACCACCACTTTTCCACACTCGCTATACTGACTTTATTGCTTCTTTACCTAAAACAGCCCCTAGTTTTTATTTACGTGCTCTTTATATTCTTGCAAACCTCTCCCGTTACACCTACAAAGTACTTCTAGTTTCATACTTGTTCTAGGTAAAGCGAACGTTAAGCGTGCGTATAGTTGTATCGGTGGTCGATAGAACTTGAGGGAATATTTGTTCTACCTTTAGCTCCTCGTTGGGTTCGACACTCTTACTTATCTAAAGAGGCAACAATTGATACCCTATACTTGTGGGTTATCAGTGATGCATATAAATGAGAGGGGAGAGTGTTTTCTACGTACCCTCGTAGACCGTAAGCGGAAGCGTTATGACAACGCGGTTGATGTAGTCGTATGTCTTCACGATCCGACCGATCCTAGCACCGAAGGTACGACACCTCCGCGATCTGCACACGTTCAGCTCGGTGACGTCCCACGAACTCTAGATCCAGCTGAGTGTCGGGGGAGAGCTTCGTCAGCATGACGGCGTGATGACGGTGATGATGAAGTTACCGACACAGGGCTTCGCCTAAGCACTACAATGATATGACCGAGGTGGAAATCTGTGGAGGGGGGCACCACACACGGCTAAGAGATCAACTTGTGTGTCTATGGGGTGCCCCCTCCCCCGTATATGAAGGAGTGGAGGAGGGAAGGGCCATCTCTCTCTATGGCGCGCCCTAGGGGGAGTCCTACTCCCACCGGGAGTAGGATTCCCCCCTTTCCCTAGTAGGAGTAGGAGAGAAGGAAGGGGGAGAGAAGGAAGGAAGGGGGGCGGCCCCCCACCCAATTCGGATTGGGCAAGGGGGCGCGCCCTCCTCCTTGGCCTTCCTCTCCTCTATTCCACTAAGGCCTAATAAGGCCAATATACTCCCTGGGGGGTTCCGGTAACCCCCCTGTACTTCGGCAAATGCCCGAACACACCCGGAACCATTCTGATGTCCAAACATAGGCTTCCAATATATCGATATTTATGTCTCGACCATTCCGAGACTCCTCGTCATGGCGGTGATCATATTCGGGACTCCAAACTACCTTCGGTACATCAAAACACATAAACTCATAATACCGACTTTCACCGAACGTTAAGCGTGGGGACCCTACAGGTTCGAGAACTATGTAGACAAGACCGAGACTCATCTTCGGTCAATAACCAATAGCAGAACTTGGATGCTCATATTGGTTCCTACATATTCTACGAAGATCTTTATCGGTCAAACCGCATAACAACATACGTTGTTCCCTTTGTCATCGGTATGTTACTTGCCCGAGATCCGATCATTGGTATCTCAATACCTAGTTCAATCTCATTACCGGCAAGTCTCTTTACTCGTTCCATAATGCTAAATCCCGTAACTAACTCATTAGTTACATTGCTTGCAAGGCTTATAGTGATGTGCATTACCGAGAGGGCCTAGAGATACCTCTCCGATACACGGAGTGACAAATCTTAATCTCGATCTATGCCAACTCAACAAACACCATCGGAGACACCTGTAGAGAATCTTTATAGTCACCCAGTTACGTTGTGACGTTTGATAGCACACTAAATGTTCCTTCGGTATTCGGGAGTTGCATAACCTCATAGTCATAGGAACATGTATAAGTTATGGAGAAAGCAATAGCAACAAACTAAACGATCATCATGCTAGGCTAATGGATGGGTCAAGTCAATCACATCATTATCTAATGATGTGATCCCGTTTATCAAATGACAACTCTTTGTCCATGGCTAGGAAACTTAACCATCTTTGATCAACGAGCTAGTCAAGTAGAGGCATACTAGTGACACTATGTTTGTCTATGTATTCACACATGTACTAAGTTTCCGGTTAATACAATTCTAGCATGAATAATAAATATTTATCATGATATAAGGAAATATAAATAACAACTTTATTATTGCCTCTAGGGCATAATTCCTTCATCTCCTCGCTGGCCGGCCGGAGTTCTATGGGAAACATCGGCTCCGACTCGATCTGCTCCGGTTCGTGCTAGCTCCTGTTGTGACTGTAGTTGTAGTCTCCCAATGCTAGTTGGATGGATCTAGAGGGTGGGCATGGATCTGGAGGAAACTATAGGCCATCGCGGTGGTCTCACCAAAGTCGATGCCGTGCGGCGCTGATCGCCTTCCTAGAGCCTTCGGTGTGGATCATGTCCCAGTCACCTCCTCCATGAGCGGAGGCGAAAGCCTCTGGTCCTCAACTTTGGGAGACGATGACACATGTGTGTTGTGTTCCTTCTTGAAGGCGTCGGTCGGGGACTGCTCATGGTGGTGGAGTTGTTGGTGGTTCGGAGTCGGCGTGAGATGGTCTGTAGGTGGAGCAGTGTGGCATCTACTGAAGGAAATATGCCCTAGAGGTAATAATAAAGTTGTTATTTATATTTCCTTATATCATTAGAAATGTTTATTATTTATGGTAGAATTGTATTAACCGGAAACTTAGTGTAGGATCGAAAGTATGTCTAGAGGGGGGGTGATTAGACTACTTGACCAAATAAAACTTATCCTTTTCCCAATTTTAGTTCTTGGCAGATTTTAGAAACTTTGGACAAGTCAAGCAATCTTAACACAATTCAAGCAAGCATGCAAAGAGTATATGAGCAGCAGAAAGTAAAGCATGCAACTTGCAAGAATGTAAAGGGAAGGGTTTGGAGGATTCAAACGCAATAGGAGACACAGATGTTTTTGTCATGGTTCCGATAGGTGGTGCTATTGTACATCCACGTTGATGGAGACTTCAACCCATGAAGGGTAACGGCTGCGCGAGTCCATGGAGGGCTCCACCCACGAAGGGTCCACAAAGAAGCAACCTTGTCTATCCCACCATGTCCGTCGCCCACGAAGGACTTGCCTCACTAGGGTAGATCTTCATGAAGTACGCGATCTACTTGCCCTTACAGACTCCTTGGTTCAACTCCACAATCCTGTCGGAGGCTCCCAAGTGACACCTAGCCAATCTAGGAGACACCACTCTCCAAGAAGTAACAAATGGTGTGCTGATGATGAACTCCTTGCTCTTGTAATTCAAATGATAGTCTCCCCAACACTCAACTCTCTCTCACAGGATATGGATTTGGTGGAAAGAAGATTTGAGTGGAAAGCAACTTGGGGAAGGATAGAGATCAAGATTCATATGGTAGGAATGGAATATCTTGGCCTCAACACAAGTGTAGGTGGTTCTCTCTCAGAAAAGGTAAGTTGGAAGTGTAGGTTCGTTCTGATGGCTCTCTCCATGAATGAAAAGGAGGTGGAGGGGTATATATAGCCTCCACACAAAATCTAACTGTTACACACAACTTGCCAATCTCGGTGGGACCGAATTGATAAACTCGGTCGGACCGATTTAGCAAATCTACTGACCGTTAGGATTTTCGGTGGGACCGACATGCAACTCGGTAGGACCTATATGGTTAGGGTTAGGGCATAACGTAATCTCGGTGAGACCGATTACACAAACTCGGTGAGACCGATTTTCGTAATAAGCTAACCAGAGAGTTGGTCAGGTAAACTCGGTGGGACCGATTCGCTCATTTTGGTGAGACCGAAATGTTACGCAAGGGAAACAGAGAGTTTACATTGCAATCTCGGTGGGACCGATCGCTCATCTCGGTGGGACCGAAACGTTACGAAGGGAAACAAAGAGATTACAATCTCATCTCGGTAAGACCGAGATCCCTATCGGTGAGACCGATTTGCCTAGGGTTTGTGGCAGTGGCTATGACATCTGAACTCGGTGGTGCCGGATAGAAAGAATCGGTGGGGCCGAGTTTGACTTTTGGTTTAGGTCATATGTGGATGTGAGAAAGTAGTTGAGGGCTTTGGAGCATATTGCTACCTCTTTTAGCACTGCGCTGGTTTTCCCCGAAGAGGAAGGGATGATGCAGCAAAGTAGCGTAAGTATTTCCCTTAGTTTTTGAGAACCAAGGTATCAATCCAGTAGGAGGGTACGCGCGAGTCCCTCGTACCTACACAAAACAAATAAATCCTCGCAACCAACGCAAATAGGGGTTGTCAATCCCTATAGGGCCACTTACGAGAGTGAGATCTGATAGATATGATAAGATAATATTTTTGGTATTTTTATGATAAAGATGCAAAGTAAAAATAAAGGCAAAGTAAATGGCAAAGTAGTAGGAGTTTATATGATAAAGATAGACCCGGGGGCCATACGTTTCACTAGTGGCTTCTCTCGAGAGCATAAGTATTCTACGGTGGGTGAACAAATTACTGTTGAGAAATTGACAGAATTGAGCATAGTTATGAGAATATCTAGGTATGATCATGTATATAGGCATCACGTCCAAGACAAGTAGACCAACTCCTGCCTGCATCTACTACTATTACTCCACTCATCGACCGCTATCCAGCATGCATCTAGAGTATTAAGTTAAAAACAGAGTAACGCCTTAAGCAAGATGACACGATGTAGAGGGATAGACTCATGCAATATGAAGAAAACCCCATCTTGTTATCCTCGATGGCAACAATACAATACGTGCCTTGCTGCCCTTATTGTCACCGGGAAAGGACACCACAAGATTGAACCCAAAGCCAAGCACTTCTCCCATTGCAAGAAAGATCAATCTAGTAGGGCAAACCAAACTGATAATTCGAAGAGACTTGCAAAGATAACCAATCATACATAAAAGAATTCAGAGAAGATTCAAATATTATTCATAGATAGACTTGATCATAAACCCACAATTCATTGGTCTCAACAAACACACCGCAAAAAGAAGATTACATCGAATAGATCTCCACAAGAGAGGGAGAGAACATTGTATTGAGATCCAAAAATAGAGAAGAAGCCATCTAGCTACTAACTATGGACCCGTAGGTCTGAAGTAAACTACGCGCACTTCATCAGAGAGGCTATGGTGTTGATGTAGAAGCCCTCCGTGATCGATGCCCCCTCCGGCGGAGCTCCGGAACAGGGCCCAAGATGGGATCTCATGGATACAGAAAGTTACGGCGGTGGAATTAGGGTTTTGGCTCTGTATCTGATCGTTTGGGGGTACATGGGTATATATAGGAGGACAAAGTACGTCGGTGGAGCAACAGGGGGCCCACGAGGGTGGAGGGTGCGCCTGGGGGGGCAAGCGTGCCCCCCTACCTCATGGCCTCCTGTTAGTTGGCTTGACGTAGGGTCCAAGTCTCCTGAGTTGTATTTGGTGAGAAAATCACGTTCCCGAAGGTTTCATTCCGTTTGGACTCCGTTTGATATTCCTTTTCTTCGAAACCCTAAAACAGGCAAAAAACAACAATTCTGGGCTGGGCCTCCGGTTAATAGGTTAGTCCTAAAAATAATATAAAATTGGATAATAAAGCCCAATAATGTCCAAAACAGTAGATAATATAGCATGGAGCAATCAAAAATTATAGATATGTTGGAGACGTATCAAGCATCCCCAAGCTTAATTCATGCTCGTCCTCGAGTAGGTAAATGATAAAAACATAATTTTTGATGCGGAGTGCTACTTGGCATAATTTTTAATGTAATTCTTCTTAAATGTGGTATGAATATTCAGATCCGAAAGATTCAAGACAAAAGTTTATATTGACATAGAAAATAATAATACTTCAAGCATACTAACAAAGCAATTATGTCTTCTCAAAATAACATGTCTAAAGAAAGTTATCCCTACAAAATCATATAGTCTGGCTATGCTCTATCTTCACCACACAAAGTATTTAAATCATGCACAACCCTGATGACAAGCCAAGCAATTGTTTCATACTTTTGACATTCTCAAACTTTTTCAATCTTCACGCAATACATGAGCATGAGCCATGGATATAGCACTATATGTGGAATAGAGTGGTGGTTGTGGAGAAGACAAAAAGGGGAAGATAGTCTCACATCAACTAGGCGTATCAATGGGCTATGGAGATGCCCATCAATAGATATCAATGTGAGTGAGTAGGGATTGCCATGCAACGGATGCACTAGAGCTATAAGTATATGAAAGCTCAAAAAGAAACTAAGTGGGTGTGCATCCAACTTGCTTGCTCATGAAGACCTAGGGCAATTTGAGGAAGCCCATCATTGGAATATACAAGCCAAGTTCTATAATGAAAGATTCCCACTAGTATATGAAAATGATAACATGAGAGACTCTCTACTATGCAGATCATGGTGCTACTTTGAAGCACAAGTGTGGTAAAAGGATAGTAACATTGTCCCTTCTCTCTTTTTCTCTCATTTTTTATTTTTATTTGGGCCTTTTCTCTTTTTTATGGCCTCTTTTCTTTCTCTTTTTTATTTGGGCTTCTTTGGCCTCTTTTGTTTATTTTTCGTCCGGAGTCTCATCCCGACTTGTGGGGGAATCATAGTCTCCATCATCCTTTCCTCACTGGGACAATGCTCTAATAATGATGATCATCACACTTTTATTTTTCTTACAACTCAACAATTACAACTCGATACTTAGAACAAAATATGACTCTATATGAATGCCTCCGGCGGTGTACCGGGATATGCAATGATGCATGAGTGACAAGTATGAAAGAATTATGAACTGTGGCTTTGCCGCAAATACTATGCCAACTACATGATCATGCTAAGCAATATGACAATGATGGAGTGTGTCATAATAAACGGAACGATGGAAAGTTCCATGGCAATATATCTCGGAATGGATATGGAAATGCCATAATAGGTAGGTATGGTGGCTGTTTTGAGGAAGGTATATGGTGGGTGTATGATACCGGCGAAAGGTGCACGGTATTAGAGAGGCTAGCAAGGGTGGAAGGGTGAGAGTGCGTATAATCCATGGACTCAACATTAGTCATAAAGAACTCATATACTTATTGCAAAAATCTACAAGTTATCAAAGCAAAGTATTACGCGCATGCTCCTAGGGGGTTAGATTGGTAGGAAAAGACCATCGCTCGTCCCCGACCGCCACTCATAAGGAAGACAATCAATAAATAAATCATGCTCCGACTTCATCACATAACGGTTCACCATACGTGCATGCTACGGGAATCACAAGCTTCAACACAAGTATTTCTCAAATTCACAACTACTCAACTAGCATGACTTTAATATCACCATCTCCATATCTCAAAACAATTATCAAGTATCAAACTTATCATAGTATTCAACACACTCATAAGAAAGTTTTATTATTAATCTTGCATACCAAGCATATTAGGATTTTAAGAAAATTACCATGCTATTAAGACTCTCAAAATAATCTAAGTGAAGCATGAGAGATCAATAGTTAATATAAAACAAATCCACCACCGTGCTCTAAAAGATATAAGTGAAGCACTAGGGCAAAATTATATAACTCAAAAGTTATAAGCGAAGCACATAGAGTATTCTAAAAAATTCCAAATCATATATGGCTATCTCAAAAGGTGTGTACAGCAAGGATGATTGTGGTAAACTAACAAGCAAATACTCAAATAATACAAGACTCTCCAAGCAAAACACATATCATGTGGTAAATAAAAATATAGCTCCTAGTAAAGTTACCGATAGAAGTAGACGAAAGAGGGGATGCCTTCCGGGGCATCCCCAAGCTTTGGATTTTAGGTGTCCTTAGATTATCTTGGGGGTGACATGGGCATCCCCAAGCTTAGGATCTTGCCACTCCTTGTTCCATAATCCGTCAAATCTTTACCCAAAACTTGAAAACTTCACAACACAAAACTTAAAGTAGAAAATCTCGTGAGCTCCGTTAGCGAAAGAAAACAAAAGACCACTTCAAGGTACTGTAATGAACTCATTCTTTATTTATATGGGTGTTATACCTACTGTATTACAACTTCTCTATGGTTCATAAACTAATTTACTAGCCATAGATTCATCAAAATAAGCAAACAATACACGCAAAACAGAATCTGTCAAAAACAGAACAGTCTGTAGTAATCTGTATCTAGCGCAAGATCTGGAACCCCAAAAATTCTAAAATAAATTTCTGGACGTGAGGAATTTATCTATTAATAATCTTCAAAAAGAATTAAATAAATAGCACTTTCCAAATAGAAATGATAGCAGTTCTCGTGAGCGCTAAAGTTTCTGTTTTTTACAGCAAGATTAAAAAGACTTTCCCCAAGTCTTCCCAACAGTTCTACTTGGCACAAACACTAATTAAACACAAAAAACACAACCAAAACAAAGGCTAAATAATTTATTTATTACTAAACAGGAGAAAAAAGCAAGGAATAAAAATAAAATTGGGTTGCCTCCCAACAAGCGCTATCGTTTAACGCCCCTAGCTACGCATAACAATCAAGAATAGATCTAGGTATTGCCATCTTTGGTAGGCAATCCATAAGTGGCTCAAATAATAGATTCATAAGGTAATTTAATTTTCTTTCTAGGAAAGTGTTCCATGCCTTTCCTTAACGGAAATTGGAATCTAATATTTCCTTCCTTCATATCAATAATTGCACCAATCGTTCTAAGGAAAGGTCTACCAAGAATAATAGGACATGAAGGATTGCAATCTATGTCAAGAACAATAAAGTCTACGGGCACATAATTCCTATTTGCAACAATAAGAACATCATTAGTTCTTCCCATAGGTTTCTTAATAGTGGAATCTGCAAGGTGCAAGTTTAGAGAGCAATCATCAAAATCACGGAAACCTAACAAATCACACAAAGTCTTTGGAATCGTGGAAACACTAGCACCCAAATAACATAAAGCATATCATTCATGATCTTTAATTTTAATTTTAGTAGTTGGTTCCCACTCATCATAATGTTTTCTAGGGATAGAAACAACCAATTCAAGTTTTTCTTCATAAGATTGCATCAAGGCATCAACGATATGTTTAGTAAACGCTTTATTTTGACTATAGGCGTGAGGAGAATTTTGCACGGATTGCAACAAGTAAATACAATCAATCAAAGAGCAATTTTCATAGTTAAATTCCTTGAAATCCATAATAGTGGGTTTAGCAACATCTAGAGTTTTAATTTCTTCAATCCCACTTTTATCAAATTTAGCACCAAGATCAAAAGATTCAGAATTCTTGGAACGCCTTCTTGGTAAGGGTGGATCATATTCAGTCCCATCATTATCAAGATTCATATTGCAAAACAAAGATTTAATATGGGACACATCAATAACTTTTAGATCTTCATCATTATTTTCATAGGAACTAGAAGAACACGCTTTTATAAAGGCATCTTTCTTAGCACGCATCCTAGCGGTTCTTTCTTTGCACTCGTCAATGGAAATTCTCATGGCTTTGAGAGACTCATTGATATCATGCTTAGGTGGAATAGATCTAAGTTTCAAAGAATCAACATCAAGAGCAATTCTATCAACGTTTCTAGCCAAATCATCAATCTTAAGCATTTTTTCTTCAATCATAGCATTAAAATTCTTTTGTGAAGTAATAAATTCTTTAATATTAGAATCAAAATCACAGGGCATCTTATTATAATTTCCATAAGAATTGTTGTAGGAATTACCATAATTATTAGAGGGATTACTAGGATAAGGCCTAGGATTGAAATTTCCTCTATACGCGTTGTTACCAAAATTGTTCCTACCAACAAAATTCACATCATTATTATTCTCAATCAAAGTAGACAAGGGCATATCATTAGGATCAGAAGAAACACTCTTATTAGCAAATAATTTCATAAGTTCATCCATCTTTCCACTCAAAACATTAATTTCTTCTATCGCATGCACCTTTTTATTATTAGATCTTTCAGTATGCCATTGAGAATAATTAACCATAATATTATCTAGGAGTTTAGTTGCTTCTCCTAAAGTGATTTCCATAAAAGTGCCTCCCACAGCCGAATCCAAAAGGTTTCTAGAAGCAAAATTCAATCCGGCATAAAAAAATCTGTATAATCATCCACAAATTTAAACCATGAGTAGGGCAATTACGTATCATTAATTTCATTCTCTCCCAAGCTTGTGCAACATGTTCATGATCAAGTTGCTTAAAGTTCATAATATCGTTTCTAAGAGAGATGATTTTAGCGGGAGGAAAATACTTAGAGATAAAAGCATCTTTGCACTTGTTCCATGAATCAATACTATTTTTAGGCAAAGACGAAAACCAAGCTTTAGCACGTTCTCTAAGCGAAAAAGGAAATAGCTTCAATTTAACAATATCATTATCCACATCTTTCTTCTTTTGCATGTCACACAAATCAACAAAGCTATTTAGATGGGTAGCGGCATCTTCACTAGGAAGGCCGGAGAACGGATCTTTCATGACAAGATTTAGTAAAGCAGTATTAATTTCACAAGATTCAGCATCGATAAGAGGAGCAATCGGAGTGCTAATAAAATCATTGTTGTTGGTATTGGTGAAGTCACAAAATTTATTATTATCTTGAGCCATCGCGACAAACAAGCAAACTAACACACAAGCAAACAAAAAGCAAGCGGACAAAAAGGGGCAAATAGAGAAAGAGAGGGAGGATAGAGAGAGGGGGGCGAATAAAACGGCAAGGGTGAATTGGGGGGAGAGGAAAATGAGAGGTAAAGGGAAAATAATGTAATGCGGGAGATAAGTGTATGTGATGGGTACTTGGTATGTTGACTTTTGCGTAGACCTCCCCGGCAACGGCGCCAGAAATCCTTCTTGCTACCTCTTTTAGCACTGCGTTGGTTTTCCCCGAAGAGGAAGGGATGATGCAGCAAAGTAGCGTAAGTATTTCCCTCAGTTTTTGAGAACCAAGGTATCAATCCAGTAGGAGGCTACGTGCGAGTCCGTCGTACCTGCACAAAACAAATAAATCCTCGCAACCAATGCAAATAGGGGTTGTCAATCCCTATAGGGCCACTTACGAGAGTGAGATCTGATAGATATGATAAGATAATATTTTTGGTATTTTTATGATAAAGATGCAAAGTAAAAATAAAGGCAAAGTAAATGGCAAAGTAAATAACTAAGTAGTAGGAGATTGATATGACAAAGATAGACCCGGGGGCCATAGGTTTCACTAGTGGCTTCTCTCGAGAGCATAAGTATTCTACGATGGGTGAACAAATTACTGTTGAGCAATTGACAGAATTGAGCATAGTTATGAGAATATCTAGGTATGATCATGTATATAGGCATCACGTTTGAGACAAGTAGACCGACTCCTGCCTGCATCTACTACTATTACTCCACTCATCGACCGCTATCCAGCATGCATCTAGAGTATTAAGTTAAAAACAGAGTAACGCCTTAAGCAAGATGACATGATGTAGAGGGATAGACTCATGCAATATGAAGAAAACCCCATCTTGTTATCCTTGATGGCAACAATACAATACGTGCCTTGTTGCCCTTACTGTCACCGGGAAAGGACACCGCAAGATTGAACCCAAAGCTAAGCACTTCTCCCATTGCAAGAAAGATCAATCTAGTAGGCCAAACCAAACTGATAATTCGAAGAGACTTGTAAAGATAACCAATCATACATAAAAGAATTCAGAGAAGATTCAAATATTATTCATAGATAGACTTGATCATAAACCCACAATTCATCGGTCTCAACAAACACACTGCAAAAAGAAGATTACATCGAATAGATCTCCACAAGAGAGGGGGAGAACATTGTATTGAGATCCAAAAAGAGAGAAGAAGCCATCTAGCTACTAACTATGGACCCATAGGTCTGAAGTAAACTACTCACACTTCATCGGAGAGGCTATGGTGTTGATGTAGAAGCCCTCCGTGATCGATGCCCCCTCCGGCGGAGCTCCGGAATAGGCCCCGAGATGGGATCTCGTGGATACAGAAAGTTACGGCGGTGGAATTAGGGTTTTGGCTCCGTATCTGATCGTTTGGGGGTACATGGGTATATATAGGAGGAAGAAGTACGGCGGTGGAGCAACAGGGGGCCCACGAGGGTGGAGGGCGCGCCTGGGGGGGCAGGCGTGCCCCCCTACCTCGTGTCCTCCTGTTAGTTGGCTTGACGTAGGGTCCAAGTCTCCTGAGTTGTATTCGGTGAGAAAATCACGTTCCCGAAGGTTTCATTCCGTTTGGACTCCGTTTGATATTCCTTTTCTTCGAAACCCTAAAACAGGCAAAAAACAACAATTTTGGGTTGGGCCTCCGGTTAATAGGTTAGTCCCAAAAATAATATAAAAGTGGATAATAAAGCCCAATGATGTCCAAAACAGTAGATAATATAGCATGGAGCAATCAAAAATTATAGATACGTTGGAGACGTATCACATATCACTAAGCATTTTGAGCAAGAGCCTCATTAAGCAACACCTCATCCCTCCTTGGTAGTATTGGCTTTTCCTATCGACTCAATGTGATCTTGGATCACTAAAATAGAAAATGTAGAGTCTTGAGCTTTGAGCTTGAGCCAATCCTTTTGTCCTTAGCATTTTGAGGGGTCCACTTTTCTCATGCATGCCATGCCAATCATTGAGCTTTCCTGAGATATTAATCTTGAAATAGCATTAGCTCAATGAGCTATATGTTGTTAGGAATTACCAAAACCACCTAGGGATAGTTGCACTTTCAATCTCCCCCTTTTTGGTAATTGATGACAACATATAGATCAAAGCTTTGACAAATGATAATAAGAATGAAAAACATTGTCGCTTTGAGAAGTATGTGAAAAGCAAGAGCTCCCCCTAAATTTGTGCATAGTTTAAGATTTGCTTTGGACTGCAAATGCACAATGAGTTAGGATCATGGGTTACTCTTCCATGTCACATACATCTTGGTGGAGCGCTCAAAATGATAATAATTAAATACATGCACTCATCACCAAGCAAAGTGAATGATCATATGGGGATATAAAATGATAATGACATCCAACAAGCATTAAGGTAGTATATGATCAAACACATGATCATCCAAGTATCACACAAAAGCATAAAGTATCTCAAACAAGCAAATAACAAAGTTCAACCACCAAAAAACAAGAGAGAACAAAGAGCAACACTCTCTCTCGAAGCCTATGATCTATACATTTTCTCCCCCTTTGGCAACAAGTTACCAAAAAGTTCATAAAAAATGCATAGTGCTAGATCGACTCTCAGGCTTGGTCTTCAGGTGGTGGTGTAGATAAAACTCCAAGGACGAAGGCATCAGTTGATGTAGATGGAGCTGGTGGAGTGGGTGCTGGAGCTGGTGGCACTGAAGCTGTAGCTGGTGCAGATGAAGTTGCTCTGGTGTCTGTAACTGGCACTGCAGCAGATCTCTGTCCTCTGGGCACTCTAGCAAAAGCATCAGTGGTAGACTTGCCCTTCTTCTCCTGCACTTCATCCTGAAGTTGCTCAACAACTGACTGTATCTCTGTGACCTTCACATCTAAATCATAGAACTTCTGCTCCATGATCCTCTCCAAGCTCTCCCGGTTTTGAGTCCGGGTGGCCAATCCCTTCTCAATCCTCAGAGTGGACGCAATAAAGTAGCCAAGCTGATCTTGCTTGCTCTTCAAAAGATACTGAGATGCCTCATCAATGGTTGGCATCTTTGCAGCCTTTTCAGTCCTTGCCTTCTTCCTCTTTGCTTGTGCTTGCACAGAAGATAGTTCATTCTCATCCATCACCACAGTGTTGTCCTCAAAGTCTGGGTAGATGGGCATATGTTCCTTGTCCAAGAGATATGTGCCAGTGCCCATCTTGGAGTTGATTAGCTCCTGGATCTGTGGGGCATACCCACAACTTCTCTTCTGATCTGCAGCTGTTCTCTTTATGGTTTCCACAATTAGGCTCATGACTTTGAACTTTTGAGGCACATCAAATATGTGAAGCAGGTTAATTTCATGGCCTCTGATCATCTTGTGATCACTTGACTTTGGCAATAGAGTGTGCCTGAGGATCCAGTTGATTGTTGGCAAACCTGGCAGAAGGTAATGTACTGATCCAAATTTGTGTGTCTCAAGAGCAGCATCTGGGATCTCTCTGTACATATGTGCCATGGTGTTGTGATGCTTTTTCTTCTTGGCATAGACATCAAAGTCATCTTCATTCTCCTCAGGAGCATTGATCAATTTTGCCCATTCTTCAACTGTTGACTGGTACCTAGTATCTTCAGACATCCAGACAATCCTTCCATCTGGGTAGAAATGAGTTGTGGAGTAGAATTGCATAATAAGCTCATCATTCCACTTTGTGAGCTTCTGAGCCACAAACTCATCAACTCCACATGCCTTGAAGTTGTCATATACTCCAGGATAGTGTTCTTCATTTTCCTTGATGTACTCCCAGTCCACCCATCTCATATCACAGACTATAGGCTTCTTGTCAAGCAACACTGTCTCATAGAAGTCATGTTGTTCCTTTGTATGGAACCTGTAGTCCACAGCAGTCCTTCTCCTGGTGGCATATGGATCAGACTCTCTCCATAGCCTCAATCCTGAATCCTTCCTAATTTTCATATTCTCTGCAACTGGGTGTGCATCATTGTGATGAGGGATCTTGGGCTTCAACTTCCTCAAAACAACAGAATCGTCATCTTCTTCAGCAGCTTGAGGCACTGGGGCCTTGTTCTTCTCCTCAGCAGGGATGTTCCTGGTGCTCCTCTTGGGTTTTGGCTTTGGAGCTGGAGCAGCAGTCTTAGGAGAAGTTTTGGGCTTAGATGGAGCAGCCCCTGCCTTAATTGCATCTCCCATAAGCTTTTGAGCTTTGGGTGCTGGTGCTGCATCCTCTTCCTCTTCCTCTTCATCTCTCATAATTGATGATCTTCCAAGCACTCTGGCAGTGGTCTTCTTGACCCTTTCCTTCCTTTTCTTCTCTGCCACAACCTGTTCTTTGGGTGCAGATCTCAAAGTTTCTTGAGTGGATGTTCTGGCCTTTGACATAGGAACTCTCTTGGCAGGAATCTTTGTCTTCATTCCTGGCTTAGTGGCAGCAGCTGTGCCATATTCCTTTTTCAGGACTTTCCTCTTTGAGGTGGCCTCTTCCTCAACAGCCACATAGTCCCCATCCTCAGAACCTGAGGTTCTCTTCTTTCTCGTCCTGGTGGCTGCCTTAGGCAAGTTGCTGGGTGTACTCCTGCTTCCCTCATCAAAGCTGCTAGAGGGACTAGTGCCCTCACTTATGTGAACTTGGTCCTCAGACTTGTTCTGATTGTCACTCTGATCTAACATGATGCAAACACTGACAGCAGACCCTGTGAATAGATTATAGATGAGGTAGATTGGATGAGCATCACAAAGTATAGAGGTTTTTGCAAAAGAATGAGTTAAAAACTTAGTTTTAGTTTTCCACAGAAAGCATTTGGGATCTATCGATTTGAAAACTCGATGATACCGAAGCAGCTTTTGGAACCTAAACCAGTGAACTTGTCCAGACCGAGTCACAGTTCGGTGGCACTGAGACTACTAGGGTTTCACAAAGAATTGAACTCGGTCACACCGGTTTGCAATTCTCGGTCAGACCGATAATCACATGTGCAATGGCCTTAGCCAAATCGGTGGAACTGATTTCAACAACTCGGTTGGTCCGAGATGATTTCAGCGGAAACCTAACCCTAAATTTTCAATCCACAACTAAACTACGGAGTGATTTCGCTGGATAGAGTGATCTCAATCGTGGCAAGATACATGGCAAAACAATGTGCTAGGAATCGGAGTGAGATTAGCACAAGGATCAAGTCCATACCCTAAGTGCGGCGATGGACCTGCTACGGCGGCAACGGCGGAGACGATTTCCATTGACGGCGGCGGAGACCAGCGGCGGGAGGCAGCTGGCGATGAGGAGGATGATCCAGAGACCCAGGGAGGCAGA
Organism: Triticum urartu; assembly: GCF_003073215.2. Taxonomy (NCBI): domain Eukaryota; kingdom Viridiplantae; phylum Streptophyta; class Magnoliopsida; order Poales; family Poaceae; genus Triticum; species Triticum urartu. The sequence continues at coordinate 275,115,143 of NC_053022.1, forward strand.
CCAGGCTGAGTGCGGGCGAAGGGGTTCGGAGAATTTTCCAAATTTTGGCCCGGGGATATATATATATATATATATATATAGCCTAACCCTGTCGGTGTGACCGAGTGGAACAACTCGGTGGCACCGAGATGCATAACTGCAAGCAGTTACTGCAACTCGGTGTGACCGAAAAGTTCAAATCGGTTGCACCGAGATTGAAAACCTAGATCGACTTAGTGATCTCGGTATGACCGAAATGGATGAATCGGACAGACCGAAACGCACAAAGAAGTTTTGGAAGTTTAAGTCTATGAGAATCTGGAACTCCGAGTGCTCCTCACACAGAGTGGTTCGAATCTGACTTGGTCAAACTTTGTGATGTAGCATGAATAGAGTTTGAGACAAGAAAAGCATAGATAGCTAGAAAAGGTTCTTAGGCATTCTTGACCATCCACTTGGCAAAAGAAAAAGGAACCAAGAAATCAAAACAACAAGTGGATGTCCTCGAATGAGTAAATTATGCAACCAACATGCTCACACAATAAAATGGCAAATGAAATATGTGGCAAAGCATGCACAACCAATTCTAGCATCTATCAAGCAATTGGCGATGACTAGGTCATCTATATATGAGTATATTGACTTAGGAGTCAAATGAGAACATTTAATCATAGGTCATACTCATCGTTTAAGCACAAGTGGGGTTACCACTTTTACATAAAGCATCGTTGATGTTCACACCATTAGAGTTGCTTTAGCTCAATTATAGAGTAAAGCTCCCCCTAGATGTGAGATCCCCCCCTAAGAGGGATGAACTAACCTTGGGTTTTGTCGATGATGACTTCATGTAGGTGTTGAAGATATGGATGCTCAATGTTGATGTAGATCATTTGGAGCAATCCTTTGGAGTGGGTTGCACTTTCAATACCTACACGGGTTAGTCCCACAAGGAACAAACAAGGATATCCATAGACATAGAGTGATGCACACACAAGATGATGTCTATGAAAGCATTAGGTTACCTTGTCCCTTGTCTTACCAACAAGAGGGTTTGTGACTCCTTGAACTAGTGCAATATGTGGAAGTTGATTGCACTAGTTCTTGCCAAAATTATAAGAGTGAAGTATGTTGGCGGAGTCACCCTCAGGAACTCTCTAGTTCTTCTTCTTCGGGATCCACATCATCTTGATGGGAATCCTTGGAGTTGTAGTCGTACTTGATGAAGTAGAACTTGATGTAGTCTTGGGAACCCACTTGACCAAGGCCTTGGGTGCTTCTTCAAATGCATCAATTTCCTCTTGAAGCTTATCCTTGCCTTTTTGCTCGTGGTCTTGTGGTGGAAGATCATCTTGAGCATGTGTCCATTTGAAGGAAGTAGGACCATACTTATTTTGCTGAGGAACAAACTTCGTCTTGGGGTATTGATCTTCTTCCCACTCAACTCCATTGTCATTAAACTTTCGTTCAAAACCAACACCTTGGTTCTTCCAGTGTCTTCCTTGCTTGCGTACAATCTCCTCGAATGGTTACTCCCGGCAAGGCTCTTGTAAACACCTTTCTCTATAATTCCCTTCAATAAGCTATTTTCTTGCTCAAGTGTAACTTGGCTAAGAGAATCATTAGTGGAATCAAGAGAACTACTAGAAGCAACAACATTAGATTTAGCATGATTGTTGTTACTACTAGAGGAAGAATCTTTCTTGTTCTTGTTACTAGACTTGACTTGAGGCATGTAAGTGGATAAGAGTAAACGCTTGGCAATGTAAGAAGAACTTTTCTTGCGAAGATCATCATCGATTGCCTTTAAGAACTCATGCTATTGCTCAAGGTTGAGCTTTTCAAAACGTAATTTCTCATGAGTCCTTAAAAGTTCTCGATGATCTCCTAAGATAGTTTCATGAGCTAACTTAAGAGTGTTTAGTTCTTTAGTTATAAACTCAATCTTCTCCTTATCATTGTCATTCGTTTTATCTTGATTAGCATGATTAATTGACGTTTCATCATAGTATTCATCACTAGAGTTGTCAACAAGTAAATCATTATCACCTAACAAGTCATCTTCATCACTATTGAAATCAACATACTCGGGGTGTGATACCTTTGGGCCTTTAACCATGAAGCATCTTCCAAGTCCTTCATTTGGTGAATCAAATATGTCATAGGAGTTGGTTCACACAAGTGCTAGACCGGCAACACCTTCATCTTGAGTATATTCGGAGTCGGAGTGATAGCTTCTCTCGGAGTGATTGTCGGAGTCGGAGCAGGATACCCATTCACCAACATGAGCTTGATGTCTTCGTTTTGTGTATCTCCTTGATGACTTGTCCTTCCTTTCCGAATCCTTACTTCTTCGGGATGTTCTTCGTTCATAACGATCATCTCTACTCCTTCTCTCTCTTGATGGCGATTCTTCTCCTCTACTTCTTCTTTTTGGAGAATCTTCTGTTCTCTTGTAGGGTGCTGTACACTCATTGGAATAGTGTCCGGGTCTTCCACAATTGTAGCAATTTCGCTCTCGACTAGAAGATCTTTTGTCATTGTAGGACCTTGACTTGGAACTTCTCTCTTTGCTTCTACTCTTGTAGAACTTGTTGAAGTTCTTCACCATTAGGCTCAATTCTTCATTGAAGGTTTGTTTCTCACATGATGATGTGGGAGCTTCACATGAGGCTTTGTAAGCACCACTCGACTTGTTATGGAGCTCCTCCTTATCCTTGAGTGACATCTCATGAGCAACAATTCTTCCAATGACTTCTGTTGGCTTGAGATCTTTGTAATTGGGCATCATTTGGATCAATGTGCATATGGTATCATATTTTCCGTCCAAAGCTCTTAGGATCTTCTTGATGATGAATTTGTCGGTCATCTCTTCACTTCCTAAGCCGGCGATCTCATTTGTGATCAGAGCAAGCCTAGAGTAAATTTCAGCGACACCTTCACCATCCTTCATTTTTAACTTGTCAAGCTGACTTTGAAGTACATCCAACTTGGATTCCTTGACGGAGTCGATACCTTCATGCATATCAATCAAAGTATCCCAAATTTCTTTTGCATTCTCAAGACGGCTGATTTTGTTGAATTCTTCGGGGCACAATCCGTAGAAGAGGATATCACAAGCTTGAGCATTGTATTGCAGCATCTTCAACTCTTCCGCGGTAGCTTCACGGTTCGGTTCTCTCCCATCAAAGAATTCACCTTGCAAGCCAATACACACAATAGCCCATACGGCGGGGTTATTTCCAAGAATATGCATTTTTTCATCTTATGCTTCCAACTAGCAAAATTAGTACCATCAAAGTAAGGACCTCGACGGTGGTAATTTCCCTCGCTAGATTCCATACTCTCCTAGGTTGTGAAACCAAGGCTATGACTACCAAAAGCTATGGAAATCAAAGGAAATGGAGACCAAAGCTCTGATACCACTTGTAGGATCGAAAGTATGTCTAGAGGGGGGGTGATTAGACTACTTGACCAAATAAAACTTATCCTTTTCCCAATTTTAGTTCTTGGCAGATTTTAGCAACTTTGGACAAGTCAAGCAATCTTAACATAATTAAAGCAAGCATGCAAAGAGTATATGAGCAGCGAAAAGTAAAGCATGCAACTTGCAAGAATGTAAAGGGAAGGGTTTGGAGGATTCAAACGCAATAGGAGACACAGATGTTTTTGTCGTGGTTCCAATAGGTGGTGCTATCATACATCCACGTTGATGGAGACTTCAACCCACGAAGGGTAACGGCTGCGCGAGTCCACGGAGGGCTCCGCCCATGAAGGGTCCACGAAGAAGCAACCTTGTCTATCCCACCATGGCCGTCGCCCACGAAGGACTTGCCTCACTAGGGTAGATCTTCACTAAGTAGGCGATCTCCTTGCCCTTACAAACTCCTTGGTTCAACTCCACAATCTTGTCGGAGGCTCCCAAGTGACACCTAGCCAATCTAGGAGGCACCACTCTCCAAGAAGTAACAAATGGTGTGTTGATGGTGAACTCCTTGCTCTTGTGCTTCAAATGATAGTCTCCCCAACACTCAACTCTCTCTCACAGGATATGGATTTGGTGGAAAGAAGATTTGAGTGGAAAGCAACTTGGGGAAGTCTAGAGATCAAGATTCATATGGTAGGAATGGAATATCTTGGCCTCAACACAAGTGTAGGTGGTTCTCTCTCAGAAATGGTAAGTTTGAAGTGTAGGTTCGTTATGATGGCTCTCTCCACGAATGAAGAGGAGGTGGAGGGGTATATATAGCCTCCACACAAAATCTAACCATTACACACAACTTGCCAATCTCTGTGGGACCGAATTGATAAACTCGGACGGACCGATTCAGCAAATCTAGTGACCGTTAGGATTTTCGGTGGGACCGACATGCAACTCGGTAGGACCGATATGGTTAGGGTTAGGGCATAACGTAATCTCGGTGAGACCGATTACACAAACTTGGTGAGACCGATTTTGGTAATAAGCTAACCAGAGAGTTGGTCAGGTAAACTCGGTGGGACCGATTCGCTCATTTCGGTGATACCGAAATGTTACGCAAGGAAAACAGAGAGTTTACATTGCAATCACTGTGGGACCGATCGCTCATCTCGGTGGGATCGAAACATTACGAAGGTAAACAGAGAGATTACAATCCCATCTCGGTGAGACCGAGATCCCTATCGGTGAGACCGATTTGCCTAGGGTTTGTGGCAGTGGCTATGACATCTGAACTTGGTGGCGCCGGATAGAAATAATCGGTGGGGCCGAGTTTGACTTTTGGTTTAGGTCATATGTGGATGTGAGAAAGTAGTTGAGGGCTTTGGAGCATATCACTAAGTATTTTGAGCAAGAGCCTCATTAAGCAACACCTCATCCCTCCTTGATAGTATTGGCTTTTCCTATAGACTCAATGTGATCTTGGATCACTAAAATAGAAAATGTAGAGTCTTGAGCTTTGAGCTTGAGGCAATCCTTTTGTCCTTAGCATTTTGAGGGGTCCACTTTTCTCATCCATGCCATGCCAATCATTGAGCTTTCCTGAGATATTAATCTTGAAATAGCATTAGCTCAATGAGCTATATGTTGTTAGGAATTAATAAAACCACCTAGGGATAGTTGCACTTTCACTTAGTACATGTGTGAATACATAGACAAACAGAGTGTCACTAGTATGCCTCTACTTGACTAGCTCGTTAATCAAAGATGGTTAAGTTTGCTAGCCATAGACATGAGTTGTCATTTGATGAATGGGATCATATCATTAGAGAATTATGTGATTGACTTGACCCATAACTTATACATGTTCCTATGACTATGAGATTGTGCAACTCCCAGATATTGGAGGAACACTTAGTGTTCTAGCATTATAAAGATGCTTTACAGGTGTCTCCAATGGTGTTTGTTGAGTTGGCATAGATCGAGATTAGGATTTTTCACTCCGATTGTTGGAGAGGTATCTCTGGGCCCTCTCGGTAATGCACATCACTATAAGCCTTGCAAGCAATGTGACTAAGGAGTTAGTTGCGGGATGTTGCATTACGGAACGAATAAAGAGACTTGCCGGTAACGAGATTGAACTAGGTATGATGATACTGGTGATCGAATCTCGGGCAAGTAACATACTGATGACAAAAGGAACAACGTATGTTGTTACGCAGTTTGATCGATAAAGATCTTCGTAGAATATGTAGGAACCAATATGAGCATCTAGGTTCCGCTATTGGTTATTGACCGGAGATGAGTCTCGGTCATGTCTACATAGTTCTCAAACCCGCAGGGTCCGCACGCTTAACGTTCGATGACGATCGGTATATGAGTTTGTGTGTTTTGATGTATCGAAGGTAGTTCGAAGTCCCGGATGTGATCACGGACATGACGAGGAGTCTCTAAATGGTCGAGGCATGAATACTGATATATTGGAAGGTTATGTTTGGACACCGGAATGGTTTCGGATGAGTTCGGGCATATACCGGAGTACCGGGGGGTTACCGGAACCCCCCGGGGGATTAATGGGCCTACATGGGCTTTAGTGGAAGAGAGAGGAGGCGGACAAGAGGTGGGGGCGCCCCCCAAGCCCAATCTGAATTGGGAAGGGGGTCGGCCCCCCTTTCCTTCTTCTTCTCTTCCCCTTCCTTCCCCCTCCTATTAGGACTAGGAAAGGGGGGAACCTACTCCTAGTAGGAGTAGGAATCCCCCCTTGGGGGCGTACCATGAGGCCGGCCAGCCCCCTCCACCCCTCCTTTATATACAGGGGAGGGGGCACCCCATAGACACACAAGTTGACAATTGTTTTAGCCGTGTGCGGTGCCCCCCTCCACAGAAACACACCTCGGTCATATCGTCGTAGTGTTTAGGCGAAGCCCTGCGCCGATAACTTCATCATCACCGTCAACATGCCGTCGTACTGACAAAAATCTCCCTCGGCCTCAACTGGATCAAGAGTACGAGGGACATCACCGAGCTGAACATGTGCAGATCGCGGAGGTGTCGTGCGTTCTTACTTGATCGGTTGGATCGCAAAGACGTTCGACTACATCAACCGCATTTCTTAACGCTTCCGCTTTCGGTCTACGAGGGTACGTAGACATACTCTCCCCTCTCATTGCTATGCATCCCTAGATAGATCTTGCGTGTTCATAGGATTTTTTTTGAAATACCGCATTCCCCAATAGTGGTATCAGAGCCAGGTCTATGCGTAGATGTTATATGCACGAGTAGAACACAAAGGAGTTGTGGGTGTGGGTATATACATATTGCTTGTTATCACTAGTTGTTTCTTGATTCACCGGTATTGTTGGATGAAGCGGCCCGGGCCGACATTAAATGACCGCGTTCATGAGACTGGTTCTACCGACGTGATTTGCACACAGGTGGCTGGCGTGTGTTAGTTTCTCCAACTTTAGTTGAATCGGATTCAATGAACAGGGTTCTTTCTGAAGATCAAAAAGAAATCACTATACCGCATTGTGGTTTTTGATTCATATGTAAGAACGGTTCTTGTTAAGCCCATGGCAGCCACGTAAAACTTGCAACAACAAAGTAGAGGGTGTCTAACTTGTTTTTGCGGGGCATGTTGTGATGTGATATGGTCAAGACGTGATTATATAAATTGTTGTATGAGATGACCATGTTTTGTAACACAGTTATCGGCAACTGGCAGGAGCCATATGTTGTCGCTTTATTGTATGAAATGCAATCGCCATGTAATTGCTTTACATTATCACTAAGTGGTAGCGATGGTCGTAGAAGCAATAGTTGGCGAGACGACAACGATGCTACGATGGAGATCAAGGTGTCAAGCCGGTGACGATGGTGATCATGACGGTGCTTTGGAGATGGAGATCAAAGGCACAGGATGATGATGGCCATAATATATCACTTATATTGATTGCATGTGATGTTTATCCTTTATGCATCTTATTTTGCTTAGTACGGTGGTAGCATTATAAGATGATCTCTCACTAAATTTCAAGGTTTAAGTGTTCTCCCTGAGTATGCACCGTTGCTACAGTTCATCGTGCCGAGACACCACGTGATGATCAAGTGTGATAAGCTCTATGTTCACGTACAACGGGTGCAAGCCAGTTTTGCACAAGCAGAATACTCGGGTTAAACTTGACGAGCCTAGCATATGCAGATATGGCCTCGGAACACTGAGACCGAAAGGCCGAGCGTGAATCATATAGTAGATATGATCAACATAGTGATGTTCACCATTGAAAACTACTCCATCTCACGTGATGATCGGACATGGTTTAGTTGATATGGATCACGTGATCACTTAGATGATTAGAGGGATGTCTATCTAAGTGGTAGTTCTTAAGTAATATGATTAATTGAACATTAATTTATCATGAACTTATTACCTGATAGTATTTTGCATGTCTATGTTATTGTAGATAAATGGCCCGTGTTGTTGTTCCGTTGAATTTTAATGCGTTCCTAGAGAAAGCTAAGTTGAAAGAAGATGGTAGCAACTACACGGAGTGGGTCCGTAACTTGAGGATGATCCTCATTGCTGCACAAAAGAATTACGTCCTGGAAGCACCGCTAGGTGCCAAACCCGCTGCAGGAGCAACTCCAGATGTTATGAACACCTGGCAGAGCAAAGTTGATGACTACTCGATAGTTCAGTGTGCCATGCTTTACGGCTTAGAACCAGGACTTCAATGACGTTTTGAACGTCATGGAGCATATGAGATGTTCCAGCAGTTGAAGTTAATATTTCAAGCAAATGCCTGGATTGATAGATATGAAGTCTCCAACAAGTTCTACAACTACAAAATGGAGGAGAATAGTTCTGTCAGTGAACACATACTCAAAATGTCTGGGTACCACAATCACTTGACTCAGCTGGGAGTTAATCTTCCGGTTGATAGTGTCATTGACAAAGTTCTTCAATCACTGCCACCAAGCTACAAAAGCTTTGTGATGAACTATAATATGCAAGGGATGGATAAGACAATTCCCAAGCTCTTCGCGATGCTAAAGGCTACGGAGGTAGAAATCAAGAAGGAGCATCAAGTGTTGATGGTCAACAAGACCACCCGTTTCAAGAAGAAGGGCAAAGGGAATAAGGGGAACTTCAAAAAGAACGGCAAGCAAGTTGCTGCTCAAGTAAAGAAGCCCAAGTCTGGACCTAAGCCTGAGACTGAGTGCTTCTACTGCAAAGGGACTGGTCACTGGAAGCAGAACCGCCCCAAGTATTTGGCGGATAAGAAGGTGGCAAAGTGAAAGGTATATTTGATATACATGTTATTGATGTGTACCTTACTAATTCTCGCAGTAGCGCCTGGGTATTTGATATTGGTTCTGTTGCTAATATTTGCAACTCAAAACAGGGGCTACGGATTAAGCGAAGATTGTCTAAGGACGAGGTGACGATGCGCGTGGAAAATGGTTCCAAAGTCGATATGATCGCCGTCGGCACACTACCTCTACATCTACCTTCGAGATTAGTTTTAGACCTGAATAATTGTTATTTGGTGCCAGCGTTAAGCATGAACATTATATCTAGATCTTGTTTGATGCAAGACGGTTATTCATTTAAATCAGAGAATAATGGTTGTTCTATTTATATGAGTAATATCTTTTATGGTCATGCACCCTTGATGAGTGGTCTATTTTTACTAAATCTTGATAGTAGTGACACACATATTCATAGTATTGAAGCCAAAAGATATAAGTTTAATAATGATAGTGCAACTTATTTGTGGCACTATCGTTTAGGTCATATTGGTGTAAAGCGCATGAAGAAACTCCATACTGATGGGCTTTTGGAATCACTTGATTATGAATCACTTGATGCTTGCGAACAATGCCTCATGGGCAAGATGACTAAAACTCCGTTCTCTGGAACAATGGAACAAGCAACAGACTTATTGGAAATAATACATACTGATGTATGCGGTCCGATGAGTGTTGATGCTCGTGGCTGGTATCATTATTTTCTGACCTTCACAGATGATTTGAGAAAATATGGGTATATCTACTTGATGAAACATAAGTTTGAAACATTTGAAAAGTTCAAAGAATTTCTGAGTGAAGTGGAAAATCATCGTAACAAGAAAATAAAGTTTCTATGATCTGATTGTGGAGGAGAATATTTGAGTTACGAGTTTGGTCTTCATTTGAAACAATGCGGAATAGTTTCGCAACTCACGCCACCTGCAACACCACAGCGTAATGGTGTGTCCGAACGTCGTAACCGCACTTTATTAGATATGATGCGATCTACGATGTCTCTTACTGATTTACTGCTATCATTTTGGGGTTATGCTTTAGAGACGGCTGCATTCACGTTAAATAGGGCACCATCGAAATCCGTTGAGACGACACCATATGAAATGTGGTTTGGCAAGAAACCGAAGTTGTCATTTCTTAAAGTTTGGGGCTGCGATGCTTATGTGAAAAAGCTTCAACCTAATAAGCTCGAACCCAAATCAGAGAAATATGTCATCATAGGATAACCAAAGGATACTTTTGGATACACCTTCTATCACAGATCCGAAGGCAAGATATTCATTGCTAAGAATGGATCTTTTGTAGAGAAGGAGTTTCTCTCGAAAGAAGTGAGTGGGAGGAAAGTAGAACTTGATGAGGTAATTGTACCTGCTCCCTTATTGGAAAGTAGTTCATCATAGAAATCAGTTCCAATGATTCCTACACCAATTAGTGAGGAAGCTAATGATGATGATCATGAAACTTCTGATCAAGTTACTACCGAACCTCGTAGGTCAACCAGAGTAATATCCACACCAGAGTGGTACGGTAATCCTATTCTGGAGGTCATGTTACTTGACCATGACGAACCTACGAACTATGAGGAAGCGATGATGAGCCCAGATTCCGCAAAATGGCTTGAGGCCATGAAATCTAAGATGGGATCCATGTATGAGAACAAAGTGTGGACTTTGGTTGACTTACCCGATGATCGGCAAGCCATAGAGAATAAATGGATCTTCAAGAAGAAGACTGACGCTGACCGTAATGTTACTGTCTACAAAGCTTGACTTGTTGCAAAAGGTTTTCGACAAGTTTAAGGAGTTGACTACGATGAGACCTTCTCACCCGTAGCGATGCTTAAGTCCGTCCGAATCATGTTAGCAATTGCCGCATTTTATGATTATGAAATTTGGCAAATGGATGTCAAAACTGCATTCCTTATGGATATCTTAAAGAAGAGTTGTATATGATGCAACCAGAAGGTTTTGTCGATCCAAAAGGTGCTAACAAAGTGTGTAAGCTCCAGCGATCCATTTATGTACTGGTGGAAGCATCTCGGAGTTGGAAGATACGCTTTGGTAATGTGATCAAAGCATATGGTTTTATACAGACTTTTTGAGAAGTCTGTATTTACAAGAAAGTGAGTGGGAGCTCTATAGCATTTTTGATATTATATGTAGATGACATATTGTTGACTGGAAATGATACTGAATTTCTGAATAGCATAAAAGGATACTTGAATAAGAATTTTTCAATGAAAGACCTTGGTGAAGCTGCTTATATATTGGGCATCAAGATCTGTAGAGATAGATCAAGACGCTTAATTGGACTTTCACTAAGCACATACCTTGATAAAGTTTTGAAGAAGTTCAAAATGGATCAAGCAAATAAAGGGTTCTTGCCTGTGTTACAAGGTGTGAAGTTCAGTCAGACTGAATGCCCGACCACTGCAGAAGATAGAGAGAAAATGAAAGTCATTCCCTATGCTTTAGCCATAGGTTCTATCATGTATGCAATGCTGTGTATCAGACCTGATGCGTGCCTTGCTATTAGTTTAGGGGGAGGTACCAAAGTAATCCAGGAGTGGATCACTGGACAGCGGTCAAGAATATCCTGAAATACCTAAAAAGGACTAAGGATATGTTTCTCGTTTATGGAGGTGACAAAGAGCTCATCGTAAACGGTTACGTCGATGCAAGCTTTGACACTGATCTGGATGACTCTAAGTCACAAACCAGATACATATTTTTATTGAATGGTGGAGCTGTCAGTTGGTGCAATTCTAAGCAAAGCGTCGTGGCGGGATCTACGTGTGAAGCGGAATACATAGCTGCTTCGGAAGCAGCAAATGAAGGAGTCTGGATGAAGGAGTTCATATCCGATCTAGGTGTCATACCTAGTGCATTGGGTCCAATGAAAATCTTTTGTGACAATATTGGTGCAATTGCCTTGGCAAAGGAATCCAGATTTCACAAGAGAACCAAGCACATCGAGAGATGCTTCAATTCCATCTGCGATCAAATAAAGGAGGGAGACATAGAGATTTGCAAGATACATACGGATCTGAATGTTGCAGACCCATTGACTAAGCCTCTCTCACGAGCAAAACATGATCAGCACCAAGACTCCATGGGTGTTAGAATCATTACAATGTAATCTAAATTATTGACTCTAGTACAAGTGGGAGACTGAAGGAAATATGCCCTAGAGGCAATAATAAAGTTGTTATTTATATTTCCTTATATCATGATAAATATTTATTATTTATGCTAGAATTGTATTAACCGGAAACTTAGTACATGTGTGAATACATAGACAAACAGAGTGTCGCTAGTATGCCTCTACTTGACTAGCTCGTTAATCAAAGATGGTTAAGTTTCCTAGCCATAGACATGAGTTGTCATTTGATGAACGGGATCACATCATTAGAGAATGATGTGATTGACTTGACCCATCCGTTAGCAATGATCGTTTAGTTTATTGCTATTGCTTTCTCCATAACTTATACATGTTCCTATGACTATGAGATTATGCAACTCTCGAATACCGAAGGAACACTTAGTGTGCTATCAAATGTCACAATGTAACTGAGTGATTATAAAGATGCTCTACAGGTGTCTCCGATGGTGTTTGTTGAGTTGGCATAGATCGAGATTAGGATTTGTCACTTCGATTGTCGGAGAGGTATCTCTGGGCCCCCTCGGTAATGCACATCACTATAAGCCTTGCAAGCAATGTGACTAATGAGTTAGTTGCGGGATGTTGCATTATGGAACGAGTAAAGAGACTTGCCCGTAACGAGATTGAACTAGGTATGATGATACCGACAATCGAATCTCGGGCAAGTAACATACTGATGACAAAAGGAACAACGTATGTTGTTATGCGGTTTGACCGATAAAGATCTTCGTAGAATATGTAGGAACCAATATGAGCATCAAGGTTCCGCTATTGGTTATTGACCAAAGATGAGTCTCGGTCATGACGATCAGTATTATGAGTTTGTGTGTTTTGATGTACCGAAGGTAGTTGAGAGTCCTGAATGTGATCATAGACATGACGAGGAGTCTCAAAATGGTTGAGACATGAAGATTGATATATTGGAAGGTTATGTTTGGACACCGGAATGGTTTCGGATGAGTTCGGGCATATACCGGAGTACCGGGGGGTTATCGGAACACCCCGGGGGCTTAATGGGCCTACACGGGCTTTAGTGGAAGAGAGAGGAGGCGGACAAAAGGTGGGGGCGCCCCCCCAATCCTAATCCGAATTGGGAAGGGGGCCGGCCCCCCTTTCCTTATTCTCCTCTTCCCCTTCCTTCCCCCTCCTATTAGGACTAGGAAAGGGGGGAAACTTAATCCTAGTAGGAATAGGAATCCCCCCTTGGGGCGCACCATGAGGCTGGCCAGCCCCCTCCTCCCCTAGCCTCCTTTATTTTTGGGGGAGGGGGGCACCCCATAGACACACAAGTTGACAATTGTTTTAGTTGTGTGCGGTGCCCCCTCCACAGAAACACACCTCGGTCATATCGTCATAGTGCTTAGGCGAAGCCCTGCGTCGGTAACTTCATCATCACCATCAACACGCCGTCGTGATGACGAAACTCTCCCTCGGCCTCAGCTGGATCAAGAGTACGAGAGACGTCACCGAGCTGAACGTGTGCAGGTCGCGGAGGTGCCATGCGTTCGGCACTTGATCGGTTGGATCGCGAAGATGTTCGACTACATCAACCGCGTTTCTTAACGCTTCCGCTTTCGGTCTACGAGGGTACGTAGACATACTCTCCCCTCTCGTTGCTATGCATCCCTAGCTAGATCTTGCATGTTCGTAGGAATTTTTTTGAAATACCGCGTTCCCCAACATCTACCGCGTCGACAACGGCGGGTCTTGGTGGCATGGTGCAACTGAGTCTCTCAACGGCGGGGCTTGGTGGCATGGTGCAGCTGAGTCTCGGCGGCGAATGGTCTGGATGGACGAGCGGGGCGGTGGTGCTATTTGATGTCATGGTGACATCAACGACAGATGGGACTGGCAAGATCTATGCAATGACCCCTTCTAAAGATGGGACGGCGGAAGATGGTGGCGGCAGATCCTACAACGTGCGCATGCAGTGCACGTTGTTGGATGCCTAGACCGGTTGGTACTCTCTGCTTGTCGGGCGGGGGCTTATTGAGGCCATTGGATTAGATGGTGTCCGTTGATGCGGTCATTGCACATCTTTATACTTGTAGGTGCTGCAATTTAGTCTATATTGGGGGCAGCCCAATAACTATTTCAGAAATTCCTAATAAATCCTAGAGGCCCACTTAGGCCACTTGTGCAAAGCAAGGGATACTACTAAAGTTTAGTCCCACATTGCTAGTTTAGTGGGAGGTGGACCTCCTTATAAGGGAGGTTCTTTCCCCACTTGTATGAGCATGAGAACAAGAGGGACATCCACGCGTGCTCCTCCTCCGCCGCCCGCCTCATCACGCCACGCCACGTCTCGTCACAACGCGCCGCGGGTTGTGGGAATGAGCCGAGCCGATGTCTAAATTTTTGCCACGCACTACGGGTATACGAAAGGTCACTCGGGAGCTGGAAAGTTTTGCTGTAGTGGATATTGAATACGAACGCTGCACCCTTCGGCTGATGTTTGTTCGTTTCATCTCCTGCGTTCCCTTCAGCTCCCGGCGCAGCCTCTCGCCTCCTTCTCTTGCACCTATAAAAGGGAGGTTTCTCCTCTCAGAGACACGCACCAGAACTTCTCCTTCCTCTCACCACCGGTTCCAATCTCTGAGCTGCTACTGTCTTCCTCATCCCGGCTTGCGGCGTGCACCGCAGGTCGGGATAGTAGGCCTACGAAACCGCACCTCTTTGAGTCATGTACGGGAGAAGGGTGATAAGGTTTTTGGGGAGTGCTCTGCGCGACTACTGACTGATTCCTTCGTCACGGACGCCCCGGACTCCGACGACTACTTCCCCGACGACGACTTCTTCCCCGACGTCGACAACCTCCTCGACGACATGGCTGGCGAGAACACCGACCCCAAGTCAAGTGCTACTGCTGCTGCTGTCCCGTATGTGTTCTTCTTTCTGTTAGATATCCTGCCATAGTTTATCGTACTAGTACTTGCCCTAAATATGTTAGGTTCTACTTCATATATGCAACTAGTTCTACTGTCTGCTATAGATATGGCAGGCTACGGTTCATATATGCAGAAGCTATTTACCTTCTCTCTGTCAGAATGCATGACTTGTTTTATCTCTACTATATTAGTCATGCTTTACCTAGTATTTCTGTTAATAAAATCATTTGGTAAATTTCTCATATTTCCAACAATCCAAAAACCTTATTATAGGCAATTTACACCAAGTGGTTTTGTTGCTTCCATGAGACCTCATATGTTTGAGGGTATCCACTATAAGAGGTGGCGCGTGAGAGCTGTCTTATGGTTTTAGACCATGAGTTGCTATGACGCCACTCTTGGCAAACCTGAAGGAGAGCTTGATGCTCAACAAGCACAAGCTTTTCACAAAATGGATACTCTGTTTAAGGCTGCTCTCTTGAGTGTTCTTGGTGAGAACATAGTTGATGCTTATGCATCAATTGATAATGGAAAAGATATGTGGGATGCACTCGAGGCCAAGTTTGGGGTCTCGGATGCTGGCACTGAGCTGTACATCTGGAGCAATTCTATGACTACAAGATAACTGAAGAGCGCTCTGTGGTTGAGCAAGCTCATGAGTTACAGTCATTTGCGAGAGAACTTGAGCACTTCAGTTGTATGCTACCGGACAAGTTTGTTGCCGGAGGTATCATCACTAAGCTTCCTCCTTCGTGGAGGAACTTTGCTACCTTACTGAAACATAAGAGACAAGAGTTTTCCGTCCCGGATCTCATTGGCACTCTTCATGTGGAAGAAAAGGCGAGAGCAAAGGACACACGTGCTCGCGGTATTGAGGGAGGATCTAGTGCCAATCTGGTACAGAAGAAGAACTTTTAGCCCCACAAGTTCAAGAACGAGGGCAAGTTTGATGGTAAAGCAAAGTTTGATGGGAAGAACAAGGCTGTGCAACACACAAAATTCAAGAAGAACAATGACAAGAAGAAAGGTGATTGTCATGTGTGTGGGGATCCTAATCATTGGGCTCCTAGTTGCCCTAATCGCTATGACAAGCGTCACCCTGGGAAAGGCGGCAAGACCGCTAATGTTGTCATTGGAGACACTGACATGAAGGATGATGGGTATGGTATATTTCCCACTATTCTTTCAGTATGTCATTCTCCTGATTGGTTAATTGACACGGGTGCTAGTGTGCATGTATGCGGTGATATTTCCATGTTTTCGTCTTATCAGACCGCAGGGACTTCAACCGTGCTGATGGGCAACGGTTCAAGTGCTTCTGTTCGTGGTGTTGGCACGGTCGATCTGAAGTTTACTTCGGGGAAGATCGTGCGGCTGAAGAACGTGCATTATGTCCCCTCCGTCAATAAAAATCTTGTTAGCGGATCTCTTCTGTGTAGAGATGGCTATAAGCTTGTCTTTGAGTCGAATAAATTTGTAATATCCAAGTATGGAACCTTTGTTGGTAAAGACTATGAGTCAGGAGGCCTGTTTCGTTTATCCTTATCAAACGTTTGCAATAAAGTTGTTAATCATATTTGCAACAATAGTGAATCAAATGTGTGGCATTCACGTCTTTGTCATGTTAACTTTGGTTGCATGTCGTGACTAGCGAAGTTGAACTTAATCCCTAGTTTCACCACTGTCAAGGGATCTAAGTGTCAGGTGTGTGTGCAAGCTAAGCAACCTCGTAAGTCTCACACGACTGCAGAAACGAGAAATCTTGCACCACTAGAACTCATACATTCAGATCTTTGTGAAATGAATGGCGTTTTGACAAAAGGTGGAAAGAAATATTTCATGACGTTAATTGACGACTCCACTAGATACTGCCGTATGTATCTTCTGAAATCTAAGGATGAGGCTTTGAACTTTTTCAAGATCTATAAAGCTGAAGTGGAAAACCAACTTGATCGAAAAATCAAGAGGCTTAGGTCCGACCGTGGTGGAGACTATTTTTCCAATGAATTTGATGCTTTTTGTGCGGAACATGGTATAATCCATGAGAGGACGCCTCCCTACTCACCTCAGTCAAATGGGGTGGCCGAAAGAAAGAACCGTACTCTAACAGATTTGGTTAATGCCATGTCAGACACATCGGGTCTCTCCAAGGCATGGTGGGGGGAGGCGATATTGACGGCATGTCATGTCCTAAACCGAGTTCCCACAAAGAACAAAGAGATAACTCCATTTGAGGAATGGGAGAAGAAAAGTTTAAAACTCTCTTATCTACGAACATGGGGTTGTTTGGCGAAAGTCAATGTTCCAATTCCAAAGAAGCGAAAGCTTGGACCAAAGACTGTGGATTGTGTTTTCCTGGGATATGCTTTTCATAGCATTGGATATAGATTCTTGGTTGTAAAATCTGAGGTACCTGACATGCATGTTGGTACGATCATGGAGTCGAATGATGCGACTTTCTTTGAAGATATCTTTCCCATGAAGGATATGGCTACCTCATCTAATCAGGAGATGCCTAGTTCATCGAATCAGGAACTAGTTACAATTACCAAACCTGCCATTTCGATAGAACACTTTGAAAGTCCTGTGGAGGAAAACAATGAAGTTCCTACTAGGAGCAAAAGACAGAGGACTGCAAAGTCCTTTGGTGACGATTTTCTTATGTATCTCATAGATGACACTCCCAGTTCTATTTCAGAGGCTTATGCATCTGAAGATGCTGACTACTGGAAGGAAGCGGTTCGTAGCGAGATGGATTCCATCTTAGCGAATGAAACTTGGGAGATAACTAATCGTCCTTATGGGTGCAAACCTATAGGATGCAAATGGGTATTCAAGAAGAAGCTTAGGCCTGATGGTACTATTGAAAAATACAAGGCTCGGCTCGTGGCTAAGGGTTATACCCAAAAGGAAGGTGAAGACTTCTTTGATACTTACTCACCTGTGGCTCGACTGACCACTATTCGAGTTCTGCTTTCACTAGCTGCCTCACATGGTATTCTCGTTCATCAAATGGATGTTAAGACTGCTTTCCTAAATGGAGAGTTGGACGAGGAAATTTATATGGAACAACCAGATGGGTTTGTACTAGATGGTCAGGAAGGAAAAGTGTGCAACTTGCTGAAGTCTTTGTATGGACTCAAGCAAGCACCCAAACAGTGGCATGAGAAGTTTGAAAGAACTTTAACAGCTGCATGCTTTTTTGTAAACGAAGCTGACAAATGTGTGTACTATCGCCATGGTGGGGGCGAGGGAGTTATCCTTTGCTTGTATGTTGATGACATACTGATTTTCAGAACAAATCTGAATGTTATTAAGGAGGTCAAAAATTTCCTATCTCGTTGTTTTGAGATGAAGGATTTAGGAGTGGCTGATGTCATTCTGAACATCAAGTTTCTGAGAGACGATGATGGTGGGATTACATTGCTTCAATCTCACTATGTGGAAAAGATCTTGAGTCGCTTTGGCTACAGTGACTACAAGCCCTCTCCAACACCATATGATGCTAGTGTGTTGCTTCGAAAGAATCGAAGAATTGATAGAGACCAATTGAAGTATTCTCAGATTATTGGCTCGCTTATGTACTTAGCCAGTGCTACAAGACCTGACATCTCTTTTGCTGTTAGCAAACTGAGTCGGTTTGTTTCAAAACCAGGAGATGTGCATTGGAAAGCTCTAGAGAGAGTTTTGCGTTATTTGAAAGGCACTGCAAATTATGGAATTCACTACACCGGGCACCCAAAGGTGCTTGAAGGGTATAGTGACTCAAACTGGATCTCAGATGCTGATGAGATAAAGGCCACGAGCGGTTATGTATTCACTCATGGAGGTGGCGCTGTTTCTTGGAAGTCTTGCAAGCAGACGATCTTAACGAGGTCAACAATGGAAGCAGAACTCACATCACTAGATACAGCTACGGTCAAAGCAGATTGGCTTCGCCGGCTCTTGAATGACTCGCCGGTTGTTGAGAAACCTATACCGGGTATTCTTATGAACTGCGACAATCAAACTGTGATCATGAAAGTGAGCAGCTCAAAGGATAACATGAAGTCATCAAGACATGTTCAGAGAAGGTTAAAGTCTGTCAGAAAAATGAGAAACTCCGGAGTTATTGCATTGGATTATATCCAAATGTCTAAAAATCTGGCAGATCCTTTTACTAAGGGTCTATCACGTAATGTGATAGATAATGCATCGAGGGAGATGGGTATGAGACCCACAATATAATATGAGTTGTTCACAGTGGTAACCTATTCTTTGTGATCGGAGATCCTGTGAATTAGATGTGGAAGACAAGCTGTTGGTCAACTGGGAGGAGAGTACCCTTATTATTAAAATACCACTCCATAAAGATGCAGTACTCTCCTAATCTGCATGGCAGGTTGATGTATATCTTAATGTGTTCTGAGTGGCTCTTTGAAGCAGAGATGTTGTCCTGCAGAACATCTTTTGAAGAACGCACCTATATGAGTCTGATTGTTAAACGTCGCAATCTATGAGAGTAGGGTTCTCTCTAGTAAACTCATGAAAGGTCTCGGAGTATGACGCATAAGCTCCACCCGCGAGGAAGACCCACGGTAGCCACATATCGGTCAAGGCTTTATGTGAAGCTAGATTCACAGAAAACTTGCAGTTCAAGGCCCAGTCCACTATTCAAGTTGCTTACTAGTGTAGCATAGAGTTCTAGGTGGAAGTTCAACTTAACAGTCTCCACTGCAGTACCAGTATATAAAACAGTGTTTTGGAACCAAAGGCAAATTACTGTGTGCCTCTGGGATCTGGTGGGGGATTGCTGGAATTTAGTCTATATTGGGGGCAGCCCAATAACTATTTCAGAAATTCCTAATAAATCCTAGAGGCCCGCTTAGCCCATTTGTGCAAAGCAAGGGATACTACTAAAGTTTAGTCCCACATTGCTAGTTTAGTGGGAGGTGGACCTCCTTATAAGGGAGGTTCTTTCCCCACTTGTATGAGCATGAGAACAAGAGGGACATCCACGCGCACTCCTCCGCCGCCGCCCGCCTCATCACACCACGCCACGCCTCGTCACGACGCGCCGCGGGTTGCGGGAATGAGCCGAGCCGATGTCTAAATTTTTGCCACGCACTATGGGTATATGAAAGGTCACTCGGGAGCTGGAAAGTTTTGCTGTAGTGGATATTGAATACGAACGCTGCACCCTTCGGCTGCTGTCTGTTCGTTTCATCTCCCGCGTTCCCTTCAGCTCCCGGCGCAGCCTCTCGCCTCCTTCTCTTGCGCCTATAAAAGGGAGGTCGCTCCTCTCAGAGAGACGCACCAGAACTTCTCCTTCCTCTCGCCACCGGTTCCAATCTCTGAGCTGCTGCTGTCTTCCTCATCCAGGCTTGCGGCGTGCACCATAGGTCGGTACAGTAGGCCTTCGAAACCGCACCTCTTTGAGTCCTGTATGGGAGAAGGGTGATAAGGTTTTTGGGGAGTGCATTGTGTCGTGGTTCTAAGTATGACAGTAGAATGGGGGGTAGGAATGTAGAGGCAAGATCCTAGCTATGGAGGAGTTGTACACGAGAGTTTTACGAGTTCAGGCCCTTCTCGGAGGAAGTAACAGCCCTACGTCTCGGAGCCCGGAGGCGGTCGACTGGATTATGCGCGTGTGTGTTACAGGGGGTGCGAACCCTTGTCCCTGAGGAGGGGGTGGCTTATATAGAGTTTGCCAGACCCCTCCCGCCCCCAGTTACAAAGGGTTTAAGGTACATAAAGGCAGAGATGTTACTGGTAACGCCTGTACTAAAAGTACATAAATGACCATTAACGCTATGACTTAAATCCCGACCGTTGCAGAGTGAGTGGCTCTTAGTCTTCTGGTAGTTGAGTGGTTGTTTGTATGGCCGAGTGTCTCCAAGACTGTCGAGTGGAACATGGCTTTATGGTCGAGCGGACGATGATTTTTCTTCGACTGCTTCTGGTTCTTTAAGGGATGTCCTTGGGGAGGGTATCTTGATCAGATCCATGACCCTACCCTAGGTACATGACTTCATCATTAGCCCCCGAATGGATCAGGGTTTGAGTGAGGAAGGAGTTGAGAACACTTCCGACTCATTTTTCGTGCTATGAGTATATCTTGCTCTGGACCAATGAACTGAGGGAATAACATCAACTTCTTTTTCAGTCGCCTTGGTCCATTCTTGGTTTTTGTCGAGTGAGCTTTCACGGAGAGTTGCGAATGACGATGTGGAGGATGTTTTCTGTCTGACAAGTTGCTCTGCTCTCCGCGGATTTCACAGGATTCGAATTTTGGGAAGCGCGCCAGACGGGCGAGGCCGTGGTAATCGGGACAAATTAGGCAGGTCGCCTCGATCCCCGCGCCACCTTTTTCGCCACGTATCGCGTGCGCGACTATTGCGGGATTTGTTTAGATTGTCTGGGCCTACAAGTCAGTCACTCGGGAATGACCTTATAAAAGACACTGGACCGGGCCTTTGAGCTGTGCGCTCTCATTCTCTTCCTTCTTCCTCAGACTTCACCGCCGCGCCCGCTTCCGCTCTCGTCGTTGCAACCTCGCTCGGGCTCGATCCGCCGCCATGGGAAAAGAGATTATGGTGGCGTTGGAGCGCGCGAAGAAGGCGACCGTGAAGGCGAAGGGCAAGAGGACCAGCTGGGGCGGATCCTCTTCAAGATCCGGCCTGCCGCCGGGCTGGATCCAGGGCGACTGGATCCGCTCGACGATCAGCTAGGACGACCTCGACAACCTGGTGGAGGGGGGACTAATCCCCCACGAATCGGCGCGGCTCCCAGGGAACGAGACCGAGCCGCAGCCGCAGGAGGGTGAGTGCGTTCTCCTCGCCACTCACGTCGATCGCGGGTTTTCCTTGCCTCCCCATCCTTTCTTTCGTGGCTTTTTGAACTTCTTCGAGGCTCAACTCCACCACTTCACTCCAAACACCATAGTTTATCTGGCTGCCTTTGTGTCAATGTGCGAAAATTTCTTGGGTTGTCGACCGCACTGGGGTCTCTTCAAACACATATTCACCTATCGCTCCCAGTCGGTCAAGAAGGCCAATCCGAGTGATGAGAGGACGCACGTGATCTAGATGTGCAGGGGCCTCGGGATCCAGATGAGGAACAAGAGTACCTTCCTAGCGATGATCCTTCCCGACTCGGGCCGGGGCTGGCAGTCGACTTGGCTTTACTGTAAGGACCAGCCGACCCTGGGTCAGTTGACTGGACTTCCCCCCTTTTCCCTGGCTCGAGTGGAGAAGCCCTCCTCCTTGAGGGTGATCCTAGAAGAGAAGGCGCAGGTCAAGGCGTTGGTCGAGCGGGTCGTCCAACTTGTCCGTGATGGAGTGACTGGGATGGACCTGCTGGAGGTCTTTCTCAGTTGACGCATCCAGCCGCTTCAGGCCCGTGACCATCCGATGTGGATGTACTCGGGACTCGAGGACTCCACTCGGATCCACCCGGAGGACGTCAGCGAAGACACGGTGGAGAAGTGGTTGGGGGGAATCACCAGCAACAAAGACAACCCCCGGGGGGCTAGGAGGGTGATTCCATTCGACCACTCGCGCCAGCCGAAACAGGTATGATTCTGCTTTGCCAAGTATCTTCTTGGTTCACTGTGTGACACCTTGTTGATGGTCGACTGTATCTCCTTTGCTCATTGTCCTTTCAGGCCGTCATTGATATGTACTCGATGCCCAATGGAGTGCATGAGCAAGGCGTCGAGGAAGGAGCGAGCGGGGGCGAGAGCGGCGAGTGGCACTCGGATGTCGAGGAGGACGAGGAGAGCGACGACTCGAGTGATGACTGTAGCGACCCGACCCGAATGGATCAAGTCTCTGTGCTTAAGTGTCATCCCTGGATCGGTATGCTGACACACACAGTACTCGAGGATTTATAACAGAGGTAAATCACATGAATAAGTAACGTAAGATACTATTACCTCAATCCAAAATAGCGAAAGTAACAAGGTTGTGGATTCCCATCAACACCAATGGCAAAGTTGAGTGTAGAGATCGTAACCCTAATGTATCACTTACTCGTCGTAAGATAATCCTGCAACATGAGACGTTGCAGCCACAAAGGGTCAGTACATTGAATGTACTGGCAAATTTACACCATAGAGAATGATGAACAATGGCTATCACTACATGCAAATATGGCTGGTGGAAAAGCTCTATGGTTATAAGGTTTTTGCGAAAAGCCAATTTTCCCCTACTGCAAAGGAATAAATTTTATTTAACTATCATGGTGGTTGCTGAACATTGAGAATGGTTGACAGCATTCTCAATCCCAATTAAGTAACATCATTAAACCCAAAAAAATTAATTTAAAGTAACATGATGAGATTCACATGATAATCCAGGTACTAGATACTCAAGACGTCCATAACCGGGGACACGGCTAATCATGATTAGTTTATACACTCTGCAGAGGTTTGCGCACTTTCCCCACAAGACTCGATCTCCTCCGTTGGGATTCTCGCACTGCATGGTGTTTGAGAAATGGATGACCGAGACATAGTCTTTCAGAAGCGCTAGCACCTTACGATCGGGTAGACCGTTACACCTACTTTCCCCTACATCTGCTAGTCTACCACTGTAAGAGTTCGCACAACTTAGTCAACTATGCTAGAGCCCATAGTAGCTTGTGGCTGCACACGGAAGTTTCTAGTATGAATAATCTCATGATCCCTTTGAGCCTGGGTGGCGGTCCAAAAAAAATAGGCAATCCTGGAATACCCAGGTGCCTAGACAGGCAATCGCTTGAATACCCAGGTGCCTCAATCCACCCAGATGTGTGTTAAAGTTTCCACCTTAAGTAAACCATTAATTAACAATCTCACATCTGTCATGAAATACTCTCAAACCCAATCCACGTCTACGAGCATAGCATGGCAATATAAGCATAACGTAATAGTAACTCCCAAGGTTTGAATGCATGGCAATAGGTTCCTACCTCATCAACTACTTCCCAATACCCACATGTTATCAATCCTACTCATGCAATGTTTGAGGGTGAAACTAATGCATAAAAACTGGGTGATAAAGGGGATATGATCAAAGTGTGAACTTGCCTGCAATGTTGATGAAGATGATGCGCACTCAAAACTCTTGATAGTTCTACTCGTCACACTCCGGTCAATCTATCGTAAGCAAGCAATAGTAACCACACATAAGCAATCACTCAGAGATCGGAGAGAATAAAGAAAACAATTCGGAAAATGTCAAAACCAAGCAAATAAATCTTGCAACATAAAACAATTTCTAACAGTACCAAAATTATATGAATTTGGCCTTATCAGAAAGTTTAGGTCAAGAGCTTCGATTAGCAAAAAGAATCAACTCAAACGGAGCTATGAAACTCAAGTTATGATCAAACGAAGTTTGAATCTAAATCTGAAAATTTGAAAATTTCAAAAACATGTATGAGTTGTTTATCTGGATAGAGGATATCATAACGAAGACGTGAGCGTTGGTTTCGTTGGATTTGGACTAATGAGCAAAAAGTTGTGATAGATTGAAGATCAGGGACTAAACTGTGAAGAAACTAAATACATATGGGTCCATGGCTAAAATTAAAAGAAAAAAGAAAAAGACTAAATAACGAACGTTCGCTACACAGATCTACAGAATGAAAACGTTCACTAAAACTAGCTAAACAGAAAACGTTCGTTAACAAATAAACCTGGAAAAAAACAAACCTAGGGTTTTTTTGGAAAAAAAACGAACTAAAAGGAAAACCGAGAAAACCGGGCGGCGGTTATACCGGTTCGCAACAGGTTCGACGCCGGTGGCGGTTTACCACGATGGTGGGAGTCCGGCGAGGGGCGGCGGATCGGGCGGCGGCGAGGTGAGGTGGCTCCGGCGCGGCGGCTCGGCTTCGAGCGCGGGGCAAGGCGCGGGCGGCGTGCAGGCGAGCAGTGGGGGTGCAGCGGCGGCGGCGCAGTGTGGCGAATCTCGCCGGCGGCGGCGAGATGCAAGCGCCGGCGATGGCGATGTGGCAGCAGGCGGCGAAAGAGGAGAGAGAGGGATCCGGGCGGCGCTTATAAAGGAGGAGGGGAGGTCGAGGCGTGGAGGAGGGGGCACGGAGGCTGAGGCGGTCATGGCGCGGCGGCGGAATCGTGCGGCGGCGGGTCTCCCGCTCGGGAGCTCGGGGATGGCGGCGGCGTGGGCTGGGCCGTGGCCTGGCTTGGGAGCTGGGCCGGCCCAGTCGGCGGATTTTTTTTATTTTTTTATAAAGATTTTCCAGGCAACAGAAAAAAAAAATTTATATAGGCATATAATATACCAAAATTTGCAGAAAAAGATTTTCTACAACATGGACATTTTTATAATGCCAAATAAAATCCACACAAATTCATATAATTCAAATAGTGCTACTGGTCTAGTAAAATCCAATAAAAATCATTTTAAAAATACTAAAATGATTTCAAATAAATTTTTCTCCAATTTTCTATTGTAGGGAATCATGTTACCCTATTTTCCATGTATTTTTTCTGGAGAAAAATAATTTGAATAAAACTCAAATAACCCAAATTGAAAAATAATTATTTCAAATGGATTTTAAATTTGAGTTTCTTTGAAACTCCCAACTCATATTTCATATGTTTCGAAGAAGTCATTTTATCTTCTCTCGTGAAAATCATTGAGTTGCATAAAGTTTCTAAATTGGAAAATATTTTCCAAATGAAATTCAAATATTTTCAAACACCCCTTTCATTTATTGAAATGGAAGAAGTCATGTCATCTTCTCTCTAGGGTTTTGTATTTGAAAAGACTTTGAATTCACGGAGATCAAAATGCAAAAGGTGAAGGTTTGGGAAAGTCCTTTTATTCCCTCTCATTTAACTTTCAAAAAGTTTCAAATTTCACTCAATCAATCACACAACAATCAAACAAACAATAAATCTATCTATTTATTATAACATTCCAAAATTTAGAATTTTGGGATGTTACAAACCTACCACCCTTAAAATGAATCTCGTCCTCGAGATTCGGAGAGGCCTAGCAAGAAATAGGTTAGGGTTTGGGGTCTCCTCAAAATCCATCGATCATCACATGGGGTCTGGGGTGCTACCACCCTTAGAAGCATGGTTACGGTTCCATCAAAACTCCTATACTCCATCCTTATTCTTGACAGTGTCGGTCTTCTCAGATCGTAAGGATGATTCCATCTCTGGGCTCTTCCGGTAGTGGCATAACCTTTTCCTCAATTCTTCTGTCCTTTCCTCTTGGTAAGGTTATTCCGAGATTGGGTCTTCTTAGCTGACAGGTCTGGCGCCAATACTAAACAACTATCGATATCTCATGGTGGTCAACAATTTATGGTTCCGTCTGCAGGAAATGAAATGGGTCTGGTTGATTCTCACCGTATAACCTACGGTTGGCAAAAGCTGCCTTGTACAAGGGGAAAAATTATTATACCATTCTAAGGTTTAAACAGGGTTTTGATCGTCATCTCTTTACTATAGGTAGGTCACTCAGATTTACCTTCCCACATAGCAAGGCGAATAATAAGAGTAAGTCGGTATGGTGATCAATCCATCTCGCACCCAAATCATTACCTTGTATACGGTTTAGCGAATCCCGCATTCTAACAATCGGTCATCCTCACAAGTATTGCAGAATTTCTCTTGTCGATGAACCAAGTTCGGATATATCCATAGATTCTGCAAGCCAGACATCCAACGTTTCTTCACAACTCTCAGGTTTTGCGTTACTCCTATAAAATCGTATGTCGATAAACGTCGTATCTTCCTCCAGGGCTTTTCCTTCAGCAAGAGTGTGCTTGCTTCTTGGCAGGTCCTGGGGCCTGTGGGTTATGGCCCATATCATTACTTGTAATCCTTGAACTTATCATCGGGCAACTGATCATTATTCCAACATCCAACTTCCAGCTTCCTAGCATACTTAAAATCCATCCAATTGTATTGTCTCCCTTCCTTCTATTTGCACCAAACTAAGACGTGATTACTCAGACTCATCCTGGAATTTCCCTTGATCCATATTTCCACCATCATACCTCCTTTATATCCAATAGTAATTCATCTCTTCATCCTCGTGGGATATCCCTCATATCGAGATAAAACTTATACTTATGAAGTCCATATTCCACTTCATGGAACATCATTATCCTTTCCAGGTTCAAGCGTCCTTACAGGGGAATATTAGCCATCTCTGCATGGCACTTCTTCAACTGGGAAAACGTGAAACACATCATGAACTCCTGACAGTCCTTCGGGTGACTCCAACTTGTTGGCCACTTCTCCCATACGCTCCAAATCTCGGTATGGTCCTACAAATCTCGGGGCTAACTTTCCCTTAACTCCAATTCGTTTAAATCCTCGGAGAGGGGGCACACGAAGACATGCTCTATCTCCAATTTCATAGATTACCTCCTTGCGTTTTTTAGTCTACATAACTCTTCTGCCTGGACTGAGCTACCTTCAATCTATCTCGAATCAACTTAACATTCTCTTCTGACTCCTTGATCACATTTGGTCCAAACAACTGACGGTCTCCAACTTTACTTCATCCCACATACTCTTGGAGTATCACACATATCGAGACAAAACTCATATTCATTTTGTCCGAAATCCACTCAGTGGAGTGTCCTTATCTTTTCCAGGGGTCAAGGGTCCTTACAGGGTACTACCACCCTTAAAATGCACAAATCTTCCATAGACCATATTTCTCATATCCTCAGAAATTGTCAAAATCCTTCTTCATAGAGTATCAACTCATAAAATCCATATCAGTACCAACGATGCTAACTTTATTCATTCTCAAATGATTTCAATCTCTCGCTTTTACATTACATGTCTCAACTCAATACCTCAATATAAAGGAAAATGTTCTCACTTCTACTACTCCATTTCTTTTGTTGCAAACTCAACTATCTAGCACAAGTTTCCTTCTCCTTGGGGCATTCTCTGGCAAAGTGCCCTGCTCCATTACAACTAAAACATATTACTTCTGACAAGTATCGAGGTTTCCTTTTTGGGCAACTGTTGAGGTAGTGCCCTGACTCCTTGCACCTGTAACAGGTGATATTACTCAGGTCCCTCCTGGGCTCCAATCGGTTTCTCTTCCTGGACTTTTCCATTCCAATTAGGGCTTCTATTTCCTGTCGGTCATACTCTACTTCCTCTGTCGGGAATTCTACTAGATCCCCATTCAAAAAAAATTGGGAGATGTGTCCTTCTTCTCCACATGAATAGCAAGTCTTAGTGCAGGGTTTAATTGGTTCTTCTTTGGGTGTGTCCCCAACATCTTCCTTCATCACGGTTTCTTCTAAAATTTCCATGAGGGCTCCTTTCATTACTTCTTTCTTCTGCTGGATGGTTCTTTGTACCATCGGGTAAATGCGACACTGAGCAGGATAGTGGGTACTCCCTTCACACAAGAAACAAGTAATCTGCCTAGTTGGGCATTCTTCAACTGGGTGACTTCCTTCACAATTAGGGCATTCATCCTTGTTTTCTTTATGGGTGTGTCCTATTTCTCCACAAATCTTGCATGCACAAGGTTTCCTCATATCCTTTCCATAAGGCTTCAACTTCTAGGACACAAGCCGAGACTTTGGCAGAGTCAACTTTAATTCTCTCCAAGTGGTTACTCCTTGCCATCCATTCATGGTTTGGTACATCCTCCACCAAGTAGCAGCACCTCTTTCAAAGCACCAAAGAGCATGTTGTGTCATATCATTTCCAACTATAGGGTTATTCTCCATGTGATCCTCCATGTTCTGAATCCATCGATCTGTCTCCAACTGACTCATCGGTCCAGAAAATACAAGCTCATCTCCATTCATCATCTATTGGGTCCATGTGGGTTTGGGGTAAGTTAATAGAGATAGAGAGGGATACACACAATGCAAACAACAGTTTTTAAAAAGACAGATTTTATTGTGGCTGTCGGAAAACATCAAACAAATGACAGCTCACAATCGTCGCATCTAACATAGGTATATCAGGGGTTTGGTCTTCTAAAGGTCAATAAATCTTCAAAATCGCCAAACTCTTCAAGTCTTGTTTATGTCTCCGATGGCTTCTTCCCATCGTGCTTGTCCTTCTCAAGTTCTTTTGCCAGATCATCTCCATTGACATGAAGTCTCTTGTGACATCCTTTAATATTCCGGAGTTGCATTTCAAACTTCTAGGTTTCAACATCCTTGGCATGAACCATGGTCTAGTTCCTGACAAATCTCCGGTTTCTCGAGGTTTTGCTCCTCCATCTTGGCTACTCTCATCTTCAGGGTCCTGAGTTCCCCATGAAATACTCCCTTATCAAAATACTGCTTCTTGTAGGTCCATCTTAACTTCTTGATGTAACACTCCAGATCCTGGTGATACACCAGCTAAGGTTAAAATTGCATCCTTAACTCAGCATGGTGACAATAGCATCAACGGGCGATATCATTAGGGGTAGCCGTGTTTCTGCCCTTGTCATTGCCATGAGCTATCTTCCATAATTGATATCTCCTGCCTTAGGGTTTTCTTGACAAAACTTTGAGTTCTCATGCTCTATGTTCCGGTCTTTCTCCGATACACCTTGATCTCGGTATTGACAGCTTCCATAGTCTGCCAAGTTCCATAAGGGTATCCTTCTTAGGTCATACAAATCTAGAAATTCTTCATAGCCTCCAAATTCTCCTATTCTTCGGAGTCTTCAACCGTTGTAGTTTCCATTATCATAATGTATGGTAAAACCCACTTCATTCTGAATGGTCTTAGTTGTCCAATATCTTGTACTTCTTGGAGTGGTCTCATTAGTCGAATCTTCGAGTGATCCAAAGGGAAAAGGGGTATGGTCTCTCTAAAGGGATTTTCTTGAATAAGCTCACAAGAGAAGAGAGGTAAAAGATCTTTTTGAAAGGGAAAGTTGTAGAGAAAAATCTTTGCTATGGGCTTGCCAGTTTCTAGGGTCACGTCCTACAGTCAACATGTGCTCTGATACCATCTTGTAGTGACCCGACCCGAATGGATAAGTCTCTGTGCTTAAGTGTCATCCCTGGATCGGTATGCTGACACACATAGTACTCAAGGATTTATAACAGAGGTAAATCACATGTATAAGTAACGTAAGATACTATTACCTCAATCCAAAATAGCGGAAGTAACAAGGTTGTGGATTCCCATCAACACCAACGGCAAAGTTGAGTGTAGAAATCGTAACCCTAACGTATCACTTACTCGTCGTAAGATAATCCTGCAACATGAGACGTTGCAGCCACAAAGGGTCAGTACATTGAATGTACTGGCAAATTCACACCATACAGAATGATGAATAATGCCTATCACTACATGCATATATGGCTGGTGGAAAAGCTCTATGGTTATAAGGTTTTTGCGAAAAGCCAATTTTCCCTACTACAAAGGAATAAATTTTATTTAACTATCATGGTGGTTGTTGAACATTGAGAATGGTTGACAGCATTCTCAATCCCAATTAAGTAACATCATTAAACCCAAAAAAATTAATTTAAAGTAACATGATGAGATTCACATGATAATCCAGGTACTAGATACTCAAGACGTCCATAACCGGGGACACGGCTAATCATGATTAGTTTATACACTCTGCAGAGGTTTGCGCACTTTTCCCCACAAGACTCGATCTCCTCCGTTGGGATTCTCGCACTGCATGGTGTTTGAGAAACGGATGACCAAGACATAGTCTTTCAGAAGCGCTAGCACCTTACGATCGGGTAGACCGTTACACCTACTTTCCCCTACATCTACTAGTCTACCACTGTAAGAGTTCGCACAACTTAGTCAACTATGCTAGAGCCCATAGTAGCTTGTGGCTGCACACAGAAGTTTCTAGTATGAATAATCTCATGATCCCTTTGAGCCTGGGTGGCGGTCCAAAAAAACAGGCAATCCTGGAATACCCAGGTGCCTAGACAGGCAATCGCTCGAATACCCAGGTGCCTCAATCCACCCAGATGTGTGTTAAAGTTTCCACCTTAAGTAAACCATTAATTAACAATCTCACATCTGTCATGAAATACTCTCAGACCCAATCACGTCTACGAGCATAGCATGGAAATATAAGCATAACATAATAGTAACTCCCAAGGTTTGAGTGCAGGGCAATAGGTTCCTACCTCATCAACTACTTCCCAATACCCACATGTTATCAATCCTACTCATGCAATGTTTGAGGGTGAAACTAATGCATAAAAACTGGGTGATAAAGGGGATATGATCAAAGTGTGAACTTGCCTACAATGTTGATGAAGATGATGCGCACTCAAAACTCTTGATAGTTCTACTCGTCACACTCCGGTCAATCTTTCGTAAGCAAGCAATAGTAACCACACATAAGCAATCACTCAGAGATCGGAGTGAACAAAGAAAACAATTCGGAAAACATCAAAACCAAGCAAATAACTCTTGCAACATAAAACAATTTCTAACAGTACCAAAATTATATGAATTTGGCCTTACCAGAAAGTTTAGGTCAAGAGCTTCGATTAGCAAAAAGAATCAACTCAAACGGAGCTATGAAACTCAAGTTATGATCAAACGAAGTTTGAATCTAAATCTGAAAATTTTAAAATTTCAAAAAACATGTTTGAGTTGTTTATCTGGATAGAGGAGATCATAACGAAGACGTGAGCATTGGTTTCGTTGGATTTGGACTAACGAGCAAAAAGTTGTGATAGATTGAAGATCAGGGACTAAACTATGAAGAAACTAAATAGATACGGGTCCCTGGCTAAAATTAAAAGAAAAAAGAAAAAGACTAAATAACGAACGTTCCCTACACAGATCTACAGAACGCTAAACAGAAAACGTTCGTTAACAAATAAACCTGGAAAAAAACAAACCTAGGGTTTTTTTTTGGAAAAAACGAACTAAAAGGAAAACCGAGAAAACCGGGCGGCGGTTATACCGGCTCGCAACGGGTTCGACGCCGGCGGCGGTTTGCCGCGGTGGTGGGAGTCCGGCGAGGGGCGGCGGATCGGGCGACGGCGAGGCGAGGTGGCTCCGACGCGGTGGCTCGGCTTCGGGTGCGGGGCAAGGCGCGGGCGGCGCGCAGGCGAGCGGTGGGGGTGCAGCGGCAAGGCGGCGATGCAGCGGCAGCGGCGCAGTGCGGCGGCGGCGAGATGCGAGCGCCGGCGACGGTGATGCGGCAGCAGGCGGCGAAAGAGGAGAGAGAGGGATCCGGGCGGCGCTTATAAAGAAGGAGGGGAGGTCGAGGCGTGGAGTAGGGGGCACGGAGGCCGAGGCGGTCACGGCGCGGCGGCAGAATCGTGCGGCGAAGGGTCTCCCACTCGGGAGGTCGGGGATGGTGGCGGCGTGGGCTGGGCCGTGGCCTGGCCTGGCCTGGGAGCTGGGCCGGCCCAGTCGGCGGATTTTTTTATTTTACTTTTTTATAAAGATTTTCCAAGCAACAGAAAAAAAACAAAATAAATAAAATTTTATATAGGCATATAATATACCAAAATTTGCAGAAAAAGATTTTCTACAACATGGAAATTTTTATAATGCCAAATAAAATCCACACAAATTCAGATAATTCAAAGAGTGCTACTGGTCTAGTAAAATCCAATAAAAATCATTTTAAAAATACCAAAATGATTTCAAATAAATTTTTCTCCAATTTTCTATTGTAGGGAATCATGTTACCCTATTTTCCATGTATTTTGTTTTTCGAGAAAAATAATTTGAATAAAACTCAAATAACCCAAATTGAAAAAATAATTATTTCAAATGGATTTTAAATTTGAGTTTCTTTGAAACTCCCAACTCATATTTCATATGTTTCAAAGAAGTCATTTTATCTTCTCTCGTGAAAATCATTGAGTTGCATAAAGTTTCTAAATTGGAAAATATTTTCCAAATGAAATTCAAATATTTTCAAACACCCCTTTCATTTATTGAAATGGAAAAAGTCATGTCATCTTCTCTCTAGGGTTTTGTATTTGAAAAGACTTTGAATTCACGGAGATCAAAATGCAAAAGGTGAAGGTTTGGGAAAGTCCTTTTATTCCCTCTCATTTAACTTTCAAAAAGTTTCGAATTTCACTCAATCAATCACACAACAATCAAACAAACAATCAATCTATCTATTTATTATAACATTCCAAAATTTAGAATTTTGGGATGTTACAATGACGAGGAGGTCGACTCACCTCCTCGCAGAGAGAGGAGATCCAAGCACACTCACGACCCGGCGAGCACCCCGGTTCAGGCGACCGCGCCGACTAGGCAATCTTCGAAGCGCACCCGGACGTCTTCCCCAGCGCTGATTGAGAAGGCTCTGAAGCAACTCAAGGTTGTACCGCCTCCTGCGCCAAAAGCATCGAAGGCCACCTCCAAACTACCGAAGGCTCTGCCCAGGATCAAAGTGACCGTCCCCACCATCTCCGGGTAACCATCTGATCTGTTCTTTTCATCGACTCGAGCAACAGAATGTAACCAACTGAGTGTGGACATTTGGAGTGCTGCTACATCAGGAACCTCTTCCTACCAGTACCGAGACAAGGAGATGGAAGATGCGGTTACCTCCAACCCAGGTAAAAACTCTTATGATCTTGTTCTTGATTACTTGGCCGATTGAATTCTAGCGGTTCACTTGGGGTCGACTGAACTTCTCTGCAGCTCCACCCAACGTCATTGATCTCCTAGACGACGATGAAGATGTGGCTCCTAGGCCCAGAAAGAAGAAAAAGGTAGCGGCTGGCAAGACGTCTCAACAGGGACCAACGACAACACCGACCGTCCGTCAATCTGAAGACGCGGGTGGGGCCTCTGTAACTTTTGTTGTACCCGTGTCGAGTGAGCGCCCCGCACCGTCGACTGCACCGGAGTTTCCTTCAATCGTCCAATCTCCCGCCCCTGAGCTCCAAGCTGCTGCACCTGGGTCGTCTACCCCCTTCTTCACCAGCTACCCTATTCCGGAAAACCTGTCGGATGCGGCTGCGGAAGCCATCCGTCAGGCTGACGTGATGATGGATCGGATGAAGGCGGTGCACGAGAATAGCCATGCTGCTTACGACGCCAGCGCTGCTCTCTTGGCCAATGTCCAAGTAAGTATACTTTCGACTGACCTTGTTCTATTAGGATATGCTACCCGAAATATTTTCTTCCATACAATCTCCTGTTGTTTCCGTTGAATCTGTACACCCACTGGGTGTTTTGTTGTCTTTGGTATTTGCGCTCTTCCACTCGGTCTGGGCGAGTAGGATCTGAACCGGTGGGGGCACGCTAAGTGCACCCACTGGGTGTAGTCCCCGAGACCGCAGTCGACTGCTGGCAGTCGACTGTGGTCTGAATAGTTTTTTTCTCTCTTTTCTTCCACTCGACCCGGGCGGACCGGTCGAATGAGATCTGAACCGGTGGGGGCACACTAAGTGCACCCACTGGGTGTAGTCCCCGAGACCACAGTCGACTGCGTGCAGTCGGCTGGGGTCTAAGTGAACTCTTGATCTTGTCGATTGACACGTCTTTTGCCTCCTGCAGAAATCTTGTACTCTCATTTCCAAGTTTGTTGAGCTTGAGGACAAGCAGAGGCAACTCAACCTCGACTTGGAGTTGGCCCAACAGAATTTGAAGAAAGCTCAAGATGAAGCTGCTGGTATGGAAGGTAACTGCCTGTCGACTGTTCACGTCGATCGTCTTTAAAATATTTCTCCGATCTCTTGTTTGATCCAATTGCTTATTTTGCAGAGAAAATGAAGTTGGCTCTAGAGAAAAAGGACTCGGGCCTTGCAGCTGCACAGAAGGAAGCCCAGGATAAGACTGCCCTTGCAGACCAGAAGCTGCTTCAGTCGGAGTGTTGGAAGGGGAGGTGAACAAGCTGAAATCCTGTCTCAATGAGTCTAACCGAGAAGTGAGTTGTCTGAAGAAGGATAAAATTGTCCTGGATGAAAAGCTGGAGTTTGCGGTCCACAAGAGGAATGACACGGAAGCTTATCTGCGAACTCTTGCCAAGAAGCTCTATCTTATGTTGGAAGGTACTCCTTTTAAACCGACTGTGTTGATGCTTGCAAATGAATCATGTCTAGTCGACTCACTAATTTTTTGATTGCAAAATTCTGTCAAGACTTTGACGAGGAAACCAGAAGGGTCGAGACGGGTTTGGACCCTATCACTTCTCCAGTTTGCGACGAAACTGCCATGAACGTGCTCCGACTGGAGTCTCATGTCACCAGCGTCACAAGTTACCTCGCGCGTCTGAAGGTGGCAGTCTCACGAGTCGACTCATCGCTCTGGCCAAGGGCGACGCTTCAAAATGACCTAGAATCTCTGATGGCTCGACTCGACAAGGTCCCTGATCGAGTGCAAGAATGGAAGAAGTCCTCCGCCCGGTGTGGTGCTGACGTGGCGCTGTCCTTGGTGCGAGTCCACTGCAAGGAAGCTCGTGAAGACAAGCTGGCAGCGATCAAGGTCGCTAACACCAAAAGGCATGACTTCCAGTCCTTTATGGAGACTTTCATCGCTGCTGCCACTCGGATCGCGGATGGGATCGACTTGGACAAATTCATCGAACCTGCCAGCCCTCCTCCTGCCGAGTGAACAAACTTATGAAATTTGAATTTGTCTTAAATTTGCCTCGGAATGCCGAGTGATTGTTGTAACCGTTAAACTCCTTCGGGCTTGATGCTCGAATACTTTTGATTTGCTGCTTGGAACTTTAAGATTTATCCGAATTGCCTTTGAGTATACTTGCGATTGCTTTTGGGATCTGCTCCGTTGTGTTTGTGGTGTAGCTCGGAGGAGAAGGTTGCAGTCAACCTGCGCTTCGTCGTCCTTGCGGACAAGGATGGAGCATACGTTGTATTTGTGGCGTAGCTCGGAGAAGAGGGCTGCGGTCGACCTACGCCTCGTCATCCTTGCGGACAAGGATGGAGCGTACGTTGTATTTGTGGCGTAGCTCGGAGAAGAGGGCCGCGGTCGACCTGCACCTCGTCATCCTTGCGGACAAGGATGGAGCGTACGTTGTATTGGCGTAGCTCGGAGAAGAGGGCCGTGGTCGACCTGCGCCTCGTCATCCTTGCGGACAAGGATGGAGCGTATGTTGTATTTGTGGCATAGCTTGGAGAAGAGGACCGCGGTCGACCTGCACCTCGTCGTCCTTGCGGATTTTATAAACTTAGGCAAGAACTGGACTGCAGCTAAGCCCCCGAGTGAGAGGATTGCTCTCCACTCGGTAGGATTTTACAAACTTAGGCGAGTACTGGACTGCAGCTAAGCCCCCGAGTGATAGAATTGCTCTCCACTCGGTAGGATTTTACAAACTTAGGCGAGTACTGAACTGCAGCTAATCCCCCGAGTGGGAGGATTGCTCTCCGCTCGGTAGGATTTTACAAACTTAGGCGAGTACTGGACTGCAGCTAAGCCCCCGAGTGGGAGGATTGCTCTCCACTCGGTAGGATTTTACAAACTTAGGCGAGTACTGGACTGCAGCTAAGCCCCCGAGTGGGAGGATTGCTCTCCACTCGGTAGGATTTTACAAACTTAGGCGAGTACTGGACTGCAGCTAAGCCCCCGAGTGAGAGGATTGCTCTCCACTCGGCAGGATTTTATAAACTTAGGCGAGTACTGGACTGCAGCTAAGCCCCCGAGTGGGAGGATTGCTCTCCACTCGGTAGGATTTTCTTTCGAGCTTAGGCGAAACGGATTCACAGCTAAGCCTCCCGGGTGAGAGGCTTGCTCATCACTCGGTAGGATTTTCTTTCGAACTTAGGCGAAACGGATTCGCGGCTAAGCCCACCCACTGGGGGATTTCGAAGGTAAATAAAAAAAACAATCATGCGAGAAGACCGAAAAGCTCTTGTCTTTGACGAACAAATTACAAAGGTACTTCTTATTACATTTTATTCGAACGAGTGCTTAAGTATAAAAGGGGCGAAGCAGCTCCGCGTTCCAAGCTCGTGGCTCGTCCTTCTGATGCTCAACGATGTAAAGATGGTATGCTCCATTGTGGAGAACTTTGGTGACGATGAAGGGGCCTTCCCAAGCCGGGGCGAGCTTGTGTGGTTTCTTTTGATCCACTCGAAGAACCAGGTCTCCTTCTTGAAAGGTTCGACCCCTCACGTTTCTGGCATGGAATCGACGCAAGTCTTGCTGATAAATGGTCGACCGGATCAAGGCCATCTCTCTTTCCTCCTCTAAGAGGTCGACTGAATCCTGCCAGGCCTGCTCTGCTTCCTCTTCGGAGAAGAGCTTGAGTCGGGGTGCGTTGTGGAGCAGGTCACTTGGCAGAACAGCTTCGGCTCCATAGACCAAAAAGAAAGGAGTTTATCCAGTCGATCGATTGGGAGTTGTCCTCAAACCCCATAGAACTGACGAAAGTTCATCGACCCAAGCGCCTGCTGCATGTTTGAGATCACGCATCAGTCGGGGTTTCAGTCCTTTGAGAATTAGGCCATTCGCTCTTTCTGCTTATCCGTTCGACTGTGGGTGAGCGACTGAAGCATAGTCGACTCGTGTGCCTTGAGAAGCGCAGAAAGCTCTAAACTCATCAGAATCGAAGTTCGACCTGTTGTCAGTGATGATGTTGTGTGGAACTCCATATCTGAATGTCAATTCTCTAATAAAACTAACAGCGGTGCTGGCTTCAAGACTCTTGATAGGTTTAGCTTCGATCCATTTGGTAAACTTGTCGACTGCCACGAGCACATGAGTGAAGCCGCTCCTACCAGTTCTCAGTGGTCCAGCCATATCCAATCCCCAAACAGCAAAGGGCCAAACGAGGGGAATGGTCTTCAGGGCTGACGCTGGCTTGTGAGACATGTCCGAGTAAAACTGGCAGCCTTCACATCTGTCAACTATATCTTTCGTCATTTCATTTGCTCGTGGCCAATAGAATCCGGCTCGGTATGCTTTAGCCACGATGGCCCGAGAGGACACATGGTGGCCACAGGTCCCCGAGTGGATGTCGTTGAGGATCATTCGACATTCTTCTGGCATTATGCATCTCTGACCGACTCCAGTCACGCTTTCCCTGAACAATTGTCCTCTTATCACAGTAAAGGCCTTGGATCGACGGACGATCTGCCGAGCCTCTTCTTCGTCCTCTGGGAGTTCCTTTCTGAGGATGTACGCAATGTACGGCACTGTCCAGTCGGGAGTAATGACCAGAACCTCCATGATTAGGTCGACCACGGCTAGGACCTCGACTTCAGTCGGATCTGTGGCGCTCTTAGGCTGTGGGGGCTCTTTAGTAAAAGGATCTTCTTGAACTGTCGGTGTGTGAATATGTTCCAAAAACACATTGCTGGGAATGGCTTCTCTCTTGGAACCTATCTTTGCCAAGTCATCGGCTGCTTGATTTTTCAGACGGGGTATGTGATGGAGCTCTAACCCCTCAAACTTCTTTTCCAACTTCCTCACCGCATTGCAGTAACCAGTCATGGCTGGGCGTCTAACGTCCCATTCTTTCATCACTTGATTGACCACCAAATCTGAGTCGCCGTAAACCATAAGGCGACGGACGCTGAGTGAAATGGCCATACGTAACCCATATAGGAGTGCTTCATATTCTGCTTCGTTATTGGAGGAATCGAAGTGAATCTGGAGGACGTATCTGAGCTTGTCTCCTCGGGGGGATACCAGTACCACCCCAGCACCAGAACCATTCAGCATTTTGGACCCATCAAAGAACATGGTCCAGTGCTTCGAGTGAACTTGAGTCGGCAGTTGATGTTCGATCCACTCGGCGAGGAAATCTACTATTGCTTGGGACTTGATAGCTTTTTTGCCTCAAACTTGACATCTAAGGAAGGAGTTCAATCGCCCACTTTGCCACCCGACCAGTTGCATCTCTGTTGTGCAGAATCTCCGACAATGGAGCGTCGCTGGCGACTGTAACAGAGTGATCAGAGAAATAGTGTGCAACCTTCTTCGTGGTCATGTAAATCCCATAAACAAGCTTCTGATAGTGTGGATATCTCTGCTTTGATGGAGTCAGAACTTCAGAAATATAATAAACCGCGCTGAACTTTATAAGCTTTT
The DNA here is from genome assembly GCF_003073215.2 of Triticum urartu. Lineage (NCBI taxonomy): Eukaryota > Viridiplantae > Streptophyta > Magnoliopsida > Poales > Poaceae > Triticum > Triticum urartu. The sequence goes on from NC_053022.1 coordinate 275,153,841, forward strand.
CCCTCTTCTTCCCGCTCGACCGTAAGTACTGTACTGACGACTTGTCCAGTGGCTGCTATATAAAGCAGTAAAGGCTCTTTGCTGATTGGGGCAGCAAGCACCGGCTGGGTGGAAAGCAAGGCTTTTAGCTCTGCAAATGTTGCATCAGCTTCAGGAGTCCACTCGAACTTATCTGATTTCTTCATCAGTCGGTAAAGAGGCAGTGCCTTTTCACCGAGGCGAGAAATGAATCGACTCAGGGCGGCCAAACAACCAGTAAGCTTCTGGACATCATGCACACACAGGGCGTTTCATCCGGAGTATAGCACCCACTTTCTCTGGGTTAGCATCGATCCCTCATTCGGAAATGAGAAAACCGAGTAATTTTCCGCCCGGAACTCCAAACGTGCACTTTGATGGATTAAGCTTGATATCATACCTTCTGAGGTTGGCAAAGGTTTCAGCAAGGTCAGTCAGTAGGTTGGAACCTTTACGTGACTTAACCACAATGTCATCCATGCATGCTTCCACATTCCGACTGATCTGAGTGAGCAGGCACTTCTGAATCATCCGCATGAATGTGGCTCCAGCGTTCTTCAAACCGAATGGCATAGTGACATAACAGAAGCACCCAAATGGGGTGATGAAAGCTGTTTTTATCTCGTCGGGTCCGTACAGACGGATTCTGGTGGTACCCGGAGTAGGCGTCCAAAAAGGACAAACGCTCGCACCCCGCAGTCGAGTCGACTATCTGGTCGATGCGAGGGAGAGGAAAGTGATCTTTCGGGCAGGCCCGATTGATATATTTGAAGTCGATGCACATGCAAAGTGAGTCGTCCTTCTTTGGGGCCATGACAACATTGGCTAACCACTCGGAGTGGTAAATCTCACGGATAAACTCAGCTGCCAAAAGCCGAGCCACCTCTTCACTGATTGCCTTCCTCTTCTATACGACAAACCGTCGAATATGTTCTTTGACTGGTTTCACTTTTGGGTCGACTCGCAAACGGTGCTGAGCCAGTCCCCTGGGAACACCTGGCATGTCCGAAGGTTTCCATGCAAAGATGTCCCAGTTCTCACGGAGGAACTGGGTGAGTGCTTCTTCCTATTTGGAGTCGAGTGTCATTGAAATGTGAGTTGGAGCAGCATTGGGATCCGTCGGGTGAATGTGAATCGACTTTGTTTCGCCAGACGACTGGAATGATGAATCTGTGGCGGGCTTCTTGGCTCGCAACAAATCACTCGGACCTGCATTTTTTTGATATTCTTGCAATTCTACTACGGCCATCTGTGCATCGGCGATCTTTGAGCCCTTTTGGAAGCACTCTTCCGCCTTCTTCAGACTACCAGTGATAGTGATCACCCCTTTGGGACCAGGCATCTTCAATTTGAGGTACACGTAACATGGTCGAGCCATAAAGCATGCATAAGCCGGCCTGCCCAGAATAGCATGATAGGCACTCTGGAAATCCACAACCTCAAATGTCAACTTTTCTCTATGGTAATTCTTGGAATCATCGAAAACCACGTCGAGGGCAATCTGGCCGAGTGATGCAGCCTTCTTGCCAGGAATGACCCCATGGAAATTCATATTACTTTCACTGAGTCTGGACATCAGAATGCCCATTACTTTCAACGTCTCTGCATACAGTATATTCAGGCCACTGCCACCATCCATCAGAACATTAGTCAGTCGGGTGCCTTCGACTACTGGGTCGACCACCAACGCTTGCCTCCCAGGGGTGGCTATGTGCGCTGGGTGATCAGACTGGTCGAATGTAATGGCAGTCTGGGACCACTTCAAATAACTGGGTGTCACCGGAGCGACCATGTTCACTTCTCTGTTGATGACTTTCAATCGACTTTTACTCTCAACGTCAGCGAAAATCATCAGAGTGGAATTCACATGGGGATAACCATCGTCATCCTCTTCCTCATCCTCAACCTTGTCTGCTTCTTTCTCCTTTTCCTTGGGTTGTTTCTCTCGGAATTGTTGGATTAGGAGTCGACACTGCCGAGTGGTATGCTTCGGGTAAATGAAATTACCCTCTCCATCTTTTTTGGTGTGGATGTGGCATGGCAAATCCAGCACATCATTTCCATCTTGATCTTTTACTTTCTTGGGGTTCCACGGTCCCTTGGGCTTCCCCTTGAACTTTCCTTGAGTCACGGCTAAGGTTTCACCAGGAGCGGCTGGCTCGGCTTTGCGCTTCTGCTTCCGACTGGAGTTTCCTCCTCCGGTTTCATGGGCGACTGTTTTGTGCTTGCCACTCCGGAGTCGGTCTTCTTCTTCACCGTTGGCATATTTGGTGGCAATTTCCATCATCCGAGTCAGAGTCATATCTCCTGTCCGACCGAATTTCATATTCAACTCCCGATACTTTACGCCTTCTTTAAAGGCACAAATTGCCTGATGATCACACACATTCTCCACCGTGTGATGCAATGTGGTCCATCTCTGGATATAATCCCTCAAAGACTCATTCGGTTTCTGAACGCAACACTGTAATTCGGTCAACCCTGCCGGCCGTTTGCAAGTGCCTTCGAATGTTCTGACAAATACTCGGGCAAGATCTTCCCAAGTATAAATACTGCTTGGTGCTAACTGATTCAGCCATGCTCTAGTCGAGCCCTCCAACATCAGAGGAAGGTGTTTCATGGCCACCTCATCATTACCGCCACCAATCTGGACAGCCAATCGGTAATCTTCAAGCCAAGTATCAGGCTTGGACTCACCAGTGAACTTACTAACTCCAGTCGCCAACCTGAAGTTGGGGGGAATCACTGCAGCCCTGATGGCTCTGCTAAAGCACTCGGACCTGAGACACGCACCCTGCTGCTGGTTGGTAGATCTCTATCATGATCCTCTCGGTGAGCTCTGTTTCTGTCGACCAAGCCCTGAACGAGACCCTATTTGGTTCATAAGTCTTAGGACTTTTTTTAGTTCCAACTTATAAGTCCCAAGTCCCTAAAAAGTCCCTACTTGTTTGGTTCCTGAGACTTATAAGTCTCTATAAGACCATATTACAACTATAAGTCCCTATAAGTCCCTCCTTAAGAGTCTTATTTCATAAGTCACAAATACCCACTTTAAGTTCCTATAAGTCCCTCATGTTTGGTTTAGATGGAACTTATAGGGACTTATTTAAGTCCCTAGACCAATAAGTCCCTGGAAACAAACACCCTCTTAGTTTTCGCTTCGCAGCAGTCGTCAGATTTATTTATTTATTGCACGTCTGTAACAATACACACATCTGGATAAGGACAGGCCATGGAGTGAGTTCCAAATCAAAGTGCCTGATGACTCGATGCGAATCTTTCAAGCAGCAACAAGGTGCACGCCGCATGATGGCCTGGACACGCTCTTCTAGGAGGATAGGTGGCTTGACGGATGGAGGATCCAGGAAGTTGCACCGACTATTTACAGCATGGTCCCGAGCCGTGTTAGGAGGACGAGTCGGCTTCGTCAGGTGGTGATGGATGGCTCTTGGGCTTATTGCATTAATCCCGACCTTGGCACGCATGCACTCCAAGAGTATTTGGAGCTTTCACTCAGAGTGCAGGCATGGGAACCCACAGAGACTGGTCCGGATGTGTTCACTTGGTCCTGGGAAGCAAAGGGGCAATACTCAGTGCGGTCTGCGTACGCTGCCAAGTTTGGGGGCCGGGAGGTGATTCCGACTGCGGAATTAACATGGAAATCACGAGCTCCGTCACAATGCAAATTCTTTACGTGGCTGGCTCTACGCAACAGATGTTGGACGTCTGATCGACTTGCTCGAAGAGGATTGCCACATCAAGACAAGTGCCCGCTTTGTGACCAGGAGGAGGAGACAATAGACCATGTGCTGGTAAACTGTGTTTTCGCCAGGTCAATCTGGGCGGCGGTCTGCACTGCGTTGGGGAAGCCTGAGTGGACGCCAACCCCACAAGATACACTACAATCTTGGCTCTGTACGAAGCAACAGCTCAATACGATAGTCAAAAAAGATCTGCACGCTGTTTTGCTACTGACCCTGTGGGAGTTGTGGAAACATCGGAACGCTGTGGTGTTTGACGGCGAGTTACCATCAACTCACCAGCTCATGCGAAGAATAGAAGCGGAAGGAAGGACTTGGGCGCGATCGGGACTTATGAAAGGCAATGTTGACTTTGTGTTTGCGGGTTTAGCGAGGTGGACTAGTGGGGAGAAGTAGTATCATGTGTACTAGGTGGAGTAGTGTTGTACATATGTGTGAGTAATCATCACACTTGTAATTGACTGATGGAGGCTTTCTATGCCTTTCCTTCTTTAATATATGATATGCACGCTCGTGCATATTCGAGAAAAAGAATACACACATCTGTATTCCTCGCTTCACTGAAAAGGGACTCGGTGGACCTAGCCTGGCCTCAAATGTTTTCCGTGCGGGCTCTTAATAAAACTGCTCAGTTAATGATCCTCTCCTATAGGAATTATAAAACTGCCAATATTACGAGAGAGGCGTTGCAGCAACCGGGCTTCACTGCTCTCTATATTTGAACACTTTGAAATTCGGGTTTTTGAAGTTTCAAAAAATGTGAATTTCTTTCTGGGGATACATATACACATTCCGATTACACGCATCAAGTTTTGGTACAAATCTCGTTTTGCTTTAGGCTATAGGAAAATAAATAAATTTCTGAGAGTATATAGGATAAAAAGGGTGCCATTTATGTCAGAAATTTCTCTTTTTTGTATTTCCTAAAATACAAAGTATTTCTTTTCCATATTTTTACCAGGCTTTAGGAATATGCGTATGTATCCACATATTTATTCTCAGATTTTTTTGAGTACCAAAAGTGTGTTTTTGAATTTTTTCAAATAACAAGAGCAGTGGAGCTCGGTAGCTGCAAGCACTTTTCGCAATATTACTTGCTTTTGCCCTTGCTTGAAAGGTCGGCGCAGAAGAATCAAAATATCAATTTTAATTCTCCGGTAAGAAAAGCAAAATATGTTTCATAAAACATGGCACAGATATATATTGGCAACTCCATGTCCATTTGAAACAACAAATACGATGCACCCTCTTCGTCCGGTAATACTTATCGGAGAAATGAATGTATCTAACGTCTTCTTTGGATTGGAGGATACATTCAATTTTTATCCGTTCCTCCGACTGGTATTTTCGAACGGAGGGAATAGAAGTCAAAATGAATGCTGGCTAGGATAGCCTTTTCTGCTTCCCCGCATCGCTCGCTCGAGCGGCACGGGTGGCCGCCCCCGTGCCCAATCAGGTTGGCGCTTCCCTTCCACCCTCTTCCTCGCTGTCACCGGAGGAAACAGCCAAGCAAAGCCCTGGGCGGCGAACGGCCGTGGCGGTGGGGATCTCTCCCCCGCAGTCGGCGATGCATATCTAGGGTTCGAGGCGGGCCACTGATCTGGAGTAGCAGCACTCACGCGGGCTGGTGGCGCCATGGTGAAAGGGTGGTCGCGCGGGCGGCGCATCTGCTGCAGTGGCCAGATTCGGGTCGGCGGTGGTGTGGGTTGGCATGGCGACGACCATGGACGGGTTCACGAGAGTTGGCCTCCTCAACGACGATGGCACGCGGCTCTTCTTCCACAGCGGGTCTATCAAGCTAGCAACTTGTCTTCCCCTCCTTACCAGGCTCGGTCTCTATAGTTTTGACGGACATTGCTGGGAAAATCCCCTGCGGCTACGGTTGCGGACAACGGTAGACTCATGCGGGCATTGTCTCCTCCTTGGAGGCATCGTCTTGTCCTTGGTTGTCCCTTGATCGGGCACTAGGTAAACCCTAGGTCCAGTTCATCGGGCAAGGCGTTGGCGCTGTGGTGTCGTCCCCACCTTGGAGGCATCGCTTGGGTGCCTATGGTGTCTGCTGGAGCGGGAACAGGTTGCTTCGTCTGTTTCGGCAGCGGTGCTTGGGGCGACATGTTACTATGGTATGGTTGATGTTGTGGACATGAGCATTCCAGGCACTACGTACACCATCGCCGGCACCTATTGAGCGGCATCATCCTCAGGTCCGATTGTTTCCTGTTGTCCACTTGTCGATCCCCTAGGCGCTAAGGGTGGAGGATGTGTTGATCCAGTCTTGTCCGAATGTGGTCGTGCTTCCAAGGTGTCTGGCTACGGTTTGTGACGCGGCCTCCGTGCTATGTGTTCTACCTCGTTATCATTCATGGCTTGGGTTTGCACAAGGCGAGTGGTGTGTCGTTTGTTGTTGCGGTGGTGTGGTTGCTAACCTCTTGGTTTAGCGTTGTATGCCGAAAGACTTTGTTACTGATGCACCTCTCCATGGTGTATCCTTGAATGCTAGCAAGAATTTAAGCTTCCGAAATCGATGCTTGCTTGAGCTCTAGTCGCAGTGGTACGCAAGATTTTCTGTATTCCCGTAAGAGAGGGAAAAGGAAAATAAGCTCATTTTGCCAACAGTCCACAAGAAAAGAAAACAAAATAAGCATTAGCGCCGAAAAATTAGAAGTTGTTTTGAAGCATGCATTGGGAAGACACAGATATTGGGTCGGATTGTCTTGAACTTATTGAAGCATGCGATATTGGGTCGGATTGTCTTGAACTTATTGAAGCATGCACTGGGAAGACAGAGATATTGGGTCCTAATGCACCAATGCCCATGGAATTTCTGGAATTTGGTTCAAGCACTGTCCAAGGGAAGATGATGGATTGGCTCATTTTCTGGCCTCTCCTATAGAGCTGGAAAAATACTCTTGTTTCTTTTCCTTCCTTTGTTGTTTTGAATCTAGATGCAACTTTTATATTGGTTTGTGATTTGAGGAATGCTTGGTGTAGATTTTGTTCAATTAGTGATTTCTTGTGTTTCGTGTGAGTTTGCTTGTTCTTCGTGAAATCCCCCTCCAATCGTGAGATCAAAGGACCTACACAGCCTACCATCACCTATGAAGATGTAGGGAGACATGCGAGGAGCAGCGGCACAGATCAGCCTCCAGGAAGCTGATGTCAATCCATAAACACGTGCGACTAAGAGAGCACTCAGCAATCTCATCCACAAAATTCGTGTATAAGTTTTGCGTGAGATCTTTTTTGGGTGTGTCTAGGGCACATCTAGATGTGTTTTAGTTATTGCACATCTAAGTGAGTGAATCAAGCATAGAAAAGAAAAGAAAAAGAAAAAGCAAATATCCACACGAATCTCAATGTATGATCAATGACATCCAAAACATTAACGTGTGCATCAAGGGCGCTACCTCGTGATGGCCACGTCCGTGATCTTTTACTGTGCCGAACAAGAGAGAAAAAAATGAAAACGCATCCAGCGATGAAAACCCTAGAGTATTGTTTCCCCAAATCCCGCCGACGCACGCTCTTCCTCCCGTGCTCGTCCTCCCTCCTCTCCACCTCCACGCCCATGCTTCCCCACATCCCTCCTCTCTTCCACCTCCTTCCCGGATCTCCACCATAATCCCCACCAGCGCCACCCACTCGTCTCCTCCTCTCTTCTACCTTTATCCCCCTTCCTGATCTCTATATCTGCGGCGACGCGAGGGAAGCGGCAGTGACGGAGACGCTCCGGTGGCGGCGCGGGAGCGGCTTATCCGGGCCCTAGTCTGGGGGTTCAGTTCCAAGGCACCGATGGTTTTCTTCGTCTACGATGCCGGGGCGGAGCTGGTGTTCCAGTCCATAACTATTCCAGCCACCGGACGCTCGGCGATGGGGCGAGGTGGTGGAAGCATTGGTGATGGAAGCTGATCGTGCGGGGTGGTGGAGCAGCGGCCGCTCGCCGGGGCACTGTCGAGCAGGAGCACTGCCATGGTGCCGCCTTTTCTCGTTGCTGAGGATGGTACATGCTTGAGCTGAAGCACGACGCTGGCCCACGGTTGGAGACTTCTGTAGTTAGTTAAATGCTATTTACTTGAATTCAGATTGTTGTTGCACTTCCTAGCAACTTATTTTGTTTCCTATTCTCTCAAATCATGTTGCTCATTCTTGATCATTCATGATTTAGAGGATATGTTGGTAATCTAAATGCTATATATATGTACTGTTTCATCAACGATAAATCTTGGTCCTTGGATAAATTACAGCAAAGCTTCGGTTACTTGGAAAGAATCATGAATAATGTTATTTTTAGCTAATACTAGATAAGAATGTTTTTGCTTGACTGCAATTAAAATCCCTAGGGGCTGATATGATCTTCATAATTAGTTTATTAATAGGTTTGAGACACCAAGATAAAGTTTCTTTCGGGCCTTAAGCAAGACAATGAGGACAAGTCTACGTAGACAGAGCTTGTCGCTTCTCTTAAGGTAACAACGATGACTTCCCTTCATTAATCATTTTATAATTCTATAATTTCAGATACAATCAGAAAGCACCTCACTGTTAACTAACGTAATCTCCATTAGCTTATTTTATTTTATGAAATGAATCGCCACAACTTTCTTAATATTTCCTGAATTCTGTATTGCATTTAGTTAGATTTAAAGTGATTTGTTCTGCTCTTAAAAAGAAGAGGCATTCAAACAACTATACGTATTTCAGTTGGAATGATTCTCTGTGCAAACATTGATGTTTAGATAGTATACTTCACTGCATCTAAATATCATTCTTTTGTTTGAAATTCGGATGCTACACCAAGGTGATAGAATCACATACTCATTTCATATTCCTGAAAACTAAAAAGTGCGTGCGCGCTATTTGGACATCTCGAGCGGCCGCTCTGTCACACACATGCATGTGTATTTTTTTTGTCTCGTAGTGCATGTTGGTGTTGGCATTAAATGTATTCATACTAGTCCCATTAGTTAGAGCAAACAGATCCACGTACTTTTATTTCGGGATTTCAAATTCTTTTAAAGCCGTATCTTTTAAACCACACTTCAGAATTCAGTCATGTTTTCACTGTTGGATTCATCGCGACGAGATCTTTGAAACTCGATCCCGCATGGATATATTTCGACGAAATTTTTTTGATGCCAATTTTAGTGCTATATTGTGCAACTAAAATACTGCATTGTGCAACTTTAGCACTACATGGTGCAACTTTTTTTAAAATCAGTTGGCTTGTAATTTATTCTAATTGTACACACATTGATGTTTTAGTTGGCTTATAATATAGTCTAGTTGCACACACATTAATGCTTAGTTGCCAGAAGGACTAGTTGCACACACATATGCTCAGTTGGCTTGTAATTTAGTCTAATTGCACACATATTGATGTTTAGTTGGCAGGACACTAGCTGCACACACATATGCGTAATTGACGCCGCAATGCAGTCTAGTTGCACACACATTGATATTTAGTTAACAGTACTAGTTACACACATATATGCTCAGTTGGCGCGGCAATGTAGTCTAGTTGCACACACATTGATGTTTAGTTGGCAGGACTATTGACACACACATATACTCAGTTGGCAAGGGAATGTAGTCTAGTTGCACACACATTGATATTTAGTTGACAGAAAGACTATTGGCACACACGTATGCTCAGTTGGCACGGCATGTAGTCTAGTTGCACACATATTGATGTTTAATTGGCAGGAAGACTAGTTCGTCGAAACATACCCATGCGGGATCTAGTTTTGAAAAACATGTCGCGAAGATTCCAACTGTGAAAACAGATCGCAATTCTGATGTGCGAATTAAAAGTTATGTCTTTTCAAAATTCTGAAACCACAAATAAATGCATAGGAGAATAAAGTGCATGCACCGAAAGATATGACTGTGTTGCTATTTAATATGTTGCAGGAAAATGGATTAGACGAGAAAGATTTTCTAATTAGGAGAAGGGATAAAATAATTTCTTAAATAACCGGCCGCTCGTTAATCATACTGGACGGCTGGGCGCCGGCTAGACGCGTCCTTTCATATTAGGTATCTCAGAACTCACACAACAAGTTCCGCTATTGCTGTTGTCACTCCGGCTGATGGAGAGAAAATTGGATGAGCTCTTCCTTTGGATCATCTCCTTATATTGGTTAGTGAAAAGTTGTTCCTATTGCCGCTGCTCACCTTGCTGCTGCTCCCATGGATATGGAGCTCGGGGGAGAGGGTGCGCCGCTGCTTCCCATCTACCTTGCCTGATCCCGACCGCCGATGCATGACACCCCGTCCTCGCCTCCGCTGGATACAGGGATTCGTCCGTGTCCTCATGACCCTTGCACGGAGGCCACTATGGAGAGCCCCACGAAGACCATGACCACATGCACAAATGGGGAGGGGGGTTGCCCTCGATGATTCAAATCAAGAGCACCACCACCATCACCACAACAAGATCCAGCGCCTGCTACCGGAGGAACTTGCCGAGGAGGCAGATCGCTTGGCGTTGGTTCCGTCGATCTGGAAGGTTATATATTTTCCTGCACATTTGCTTCGTTTGACTATAGAGATAGATGTAAGATGCTCCAAACAAAGCAATACCCTTTAACTGCGATACAATGCTTTTTATATCACAAATAAATTTTAGGACAATACCTTCTAACTACATAAGCTGTTTTCCCAGTTACACTCCATGGAAATTATGTTGTTGTGTGTGTGTGTGTGTGTGCGTGCGTGCGTGCGTGCGTGCGTGTGCGTGTGTGCGTGTGTGTGCGTGTGTGCGTGTGGGTGTGTGTGGGTGTGGGTGTGTGCGTGTGTGCGTGTGTGTGTGTGATATGCAGGGAGCAATTTAAGTAGCTTGCTGCAGATGTTGTTCGGTTGGGAAACCTATGCAGATATCCGAAATGGTACAACTTGAATCAGCATTTCTTAAGGTTGAAGTCTGAACCCACACATCAGAAATACTCTAAAGAAGCAGCAGCATCCAGTCTGGATTGAGTGAGGGAGGTGAGGTGCCTGACGCACTATGAAACAACACTGACAGCTAAATTGACAATTTTAGTAGGGGTGGTAGGGGGAGTTTTCCATTTGCAAGCATCTGGTAATTTGATTATTGATGGTGTCCTGCATGTTGTCCAAGGAAAATCAGATCACAAAGAGGTGAGAAGATGGTTCTACAATGCTCGACCAGATAGCACCGACCTGGACAGTGAGGCCATTCATGTACATCATCTTATATTCTCCTTTGTTTGTCCTGTTTTCCCCTGAGTATGTGTGTAATGGAACTATGGAAGTGCTTATTTGGACAATGCATATTGGAACAAAATTGATCTGTCTCTTCATTTCGTTTTGCTTTGCCCTCCTTTTGCAAGTATTTGTATTTCAAGATCATGTGCTAGCTTGTTCCTAATAAAATTAATCTTTCGTTTTTGTTCAGGGAACATTTAGATTATGTCAAGAAGGTTGATAAACAGGCAGGAACTTATTTGCACCGATGCCATTCCTCGCAAGAAGTTCTAATTAGTATTCACCAGGTATCTTAAGTTTTCAATGTAAAAACGTCAGAATATCTTTCCAAATTGTGGTTCCTACTTGGTTTAGTTGAGTCAGAATGTAGTTCTCATGCTTTCTTATATGTTTGTGTACTCCATCTTTCTAGATGATATTCCCCTTACCTGAGAAGAATATGTTTCTTTCCCGGTTTTCTTACATGCTCTCTGGTCATTACATTTGTGTATTTCCGTTATTATTAGCAAAATGGCATTCAGATTCTATTTGTTTGCATCACAACCAATGTCTGTAATGAATGCTTGCAATGGAGACGTCATTAAGAATGATGTTGAAGTTTGCCTTTGATCCTAAATCACTGGATGTAGATCCTTCAATTTGTTTAAATCCGAGAGATACGATGTTATTCTTCGATTAGGTACAACTCACTTTCTGTTCTTTACATATTTGCGGAAAAGAAATTCTTAGTTCACCATGTGTTCGTGTTTTTGCCTCTCGTGTTCACTTTTGTAAGTCATTTAAGACAGCTGAAATTGAACTGTTTTAAGTGTTGTCCTAAATGTCTAAAACGTCTTACAAAAGTGAACGGAGGGAGTAATTTAATCAATTTTGTGTATGATGTTGTCTGAAACTCTCATCTTTATTCAAACAAATACCTGACTTCTGTGAGTTCTATTTGTGTGTGGCACTACTGTATTCAAATCTAAATCTTTAGAGGTTGCAAGTACATCATGTTTTCTTTGTAAATTGTCATGAGTCTATGAGTTTCTTAGCGATCCTTCCTTGATTTATAACCTTGGATGTAAATTATATTTTTAAGTACACAGCAGTATATACCTATGGTTAATTTTGAAGAGTTGTGGCACATGATGCAGGCTATGAGACCAAGCTACGCCTCCCCCGAGTAAGCATATCAAAGCTTGTCTAGGACATTGAGGCAAGTTCTCTACCCGGTGAAAATGCTAAAAGGTGACTCATGTTCCTAGAGTATTTCTGAATCGCATACGCTTCCAATCTGTTAATTTAATTTTACTGATTAGCGGTACAACCTTCCAGATCATTTCTGTCGCTAGAGCTCATCGACACGTCTCAAGACGATGTTGATGTTGTTATCTGCACCAGCGACAACGACGGTGAGCACACAGCCCACATCAAACAACCTACATGCGCTACATATGTCTCGCAACAACCAGCAGCCTAGCACCCAAGCCTCTCCTTCCGGCTTTTGCCCTAAAGGATCTAAAATCTTGGCAAGAAACCAAAATCGGATCATCATCTCCGCTACATCATTTGTGGTGACAAGGTGAAGCTCTATCAACAGCATGTTGACAAGCTAGAGCACCTCATACATGCTAAAGAACCCATCATACCATAGTACATCTGCCTCATGAATAAGACATTTGCAAGACAGGATGAGTGGATGGTGACTATCTCCTCACTTTATCTTTCCATTGGACATAAAATAACACCCTGCTGAACTTCATAATCATATCTTTCTCCAATCTGCAGTTGTTCTCCATTAGTTTCACCAATGAGCACCTCCTAGAGTGCATTGGATCAGATCTGGATGACCTGTCAATCAAGTTTAGAAGCAGGAGCATTCACAACATCGCTCACATTATCACAACAACTGATGGCAGGCGATGATTGCCACAAACTAGACAGATTTTTCACGACGCTAACAGGACGGCAAATCATCTTATGTTTACAAGGTTGCACCATCACATGATGATTGTTACAGTCAAATTTCCAGACCTTTACAAACTAGCGCACTGCTCTCTAATGATGGATAAATCTCCCGCCTCCTTGTATAGCTTGTCTATCAAAGGACATGTATCCATATACATCCGTGTCAATTCACGCCGTCATACTGTACTTTTGGACCAACAAAGCCTAGCCCAAAAAATAAAAAAGACAGTGGAAGGGGCGCATCTCATCTGGCACCGCCCCAACCATTATTAGAAGAAAGGGTCTGGAAGGGTCACTTGTTAATCTGGCACCGCACAACAAACAATCAGGCGGGATATCAAGGTATTGTGTAACTTTATATGTAGTAATCTGGATAGTTTAAATTTATTAGAGCATAAATATATTAATAATTAATCTATAGTACTTTATATTGTTATAGTTGTTTATAAATATATTAACATTACTTCATATATAATATTGATGTTCAAGAATAATTAGTTGGGGAAAACAGACAAATAATTATTAGTAATTCTCTATTGCCATGACATCATAATTATGGCAGTTAGCATAGTAACTTTGACACTTTTTAGATACACACCAACCTTTCAGTTTACTCAATCACATCAGCATATTGTGTTTGAAGTTTGCTTATATGAAAACAGGTGTTGAATTTCCTTGTTGCGTTTTCTTTTGATTTATCATCTGTCAGATTTTTATCTTTTTGATATTTGCATGGATGGATTTGAACTTCATTCTTGCTAAAAGCCTCTATGCAAGTTTGTTCGAGATACTTGTAGAACAAATCAACAAGTCCCTTTTAATTGGCAAGCGACGAGTTGGGAGGTCAATCAGTTTCCCCCTACATCTGCAAAGGGATGCGATGGATTTGCTCTCAGCGCCGCCTCCATCCCTGAACCATCTTTGTCACATGCAACAGCCGACTTATCTCGGTGCGGCGGGAGTGATTCTTTAAGGAGATTGAGACTCGGGGTGACGAGGCACAGAAGCAACACGATGACGACGCAAAAAAGTCACAAGTCGGTGGCTCCCACGGCTTTACGTTGGCCGCCACATTGATCGGTGTTCTGTTTTTTTTTTGGTTTTTTGTTTTTATTATGACAAGTGTCCTGTTTTTTTGGTAAATTGCCTTGAACGACTGCAGCTTGATGGATGTCCACGAACATAGCTGTTTGCTGATCCACTTTGGAGATGCCCTAATTTCATTGTATTTGAGCATCATTTATTTAGCTCTTTTGAAATTTATATTGCAACTTCTTGTAAAATGCCATGCTCATGTGTTACCAAGATTGCAAAAAAACAGCTGAAATGGGCTTGCCAACCAGGCACCGCCCCAGCTTCCTTTCTGGAGGCGCCACAAGATGACGCCTCAACCCCTAGTAGAACTTAGATGTGCAATACTTATGACACATCTAGATGTGCATTAGCAAAACTGATCTTCTTTATAGCCGCCATACTGCACCACGAGCTCAACTCACAGGCATCTCGGCTTTTTCCTGACAACTCATCGAAGCTTAGATTATGTGTTACAATGAGCAAATTATAGTGGATTTGCCGGAATTTTGATAAAGTGGTGGTTTTTTACAACTCAGCGATATCGCTGGCTACTAAACCACCCACAATCGGGAAGCCCTTTATTTGCACCAAAAGAGAGCGCAAAGCATTTAAATCTCTGAAAGAGTACCGATCTGAACGCTTGGGACTAGCACTTCCGTCAGACCCCATGAAACAATCTGCTTGTGGCCCAAACAGAAAAATCAATCAACCCGTATTCATGCCAATGAAACGTTAAATGAGCGTGAAATGTCACCAATTCGACCCTCCTGCACTATCTACTACGTGTGGTCGGTTAGACACATTTTGTCACACCAAAACTGGACTAAAACGGTGTTAGGTATTTCAATCATACATACGTAAGACTTGCAGACGACCACAGGTAAGAAAAAGAAGAAAGAACATATAACAGTGTAGTACAAACTACAAACATAACCGGCTTCTACTAATGCACTGCGGATATTGGTCTCAACGACAGAAACAAACAAGAGCGCAACATGCAAAATTAATTCGATCCAGTAACACCTACCTAAATTAGAAGACACTATCGTAATGTACACAAACCAAAACATAACTACCATGGGCAAACCCAGTGGTACTAACCAGCAATAAGAAGAATTATACAGCACACTAAAGACATCACAACATAATTCTTGTTGTTGTTTAATGGAACGGAAGAAGTATGTATTTCAAACATACATGCCAACAGCGCATAAAATAGGCGGGTGGTAGTGCAGCCTGAATTTTGTTGCTCTGCTATTGATTGTGTGAGAGCTCAACAAATCGACACGGCAGAAGGAGCAGGCAAACCAGGCAGACGAGCAAACAGGGCAGACGACCAACAAAGGGTATCGTGTGAGACTCAACAAAACCACACGGCAGAAGGAGCAGGAAAACCAGGCAGACGACCAACAAAGGGTATCATACCTTACCACAAACACAGAATCAAAGCGCAAAACCTGAATCAGGGAGGATCACAAGGCTAAGAAACACCACAACAGTTTAGTATCAACATCAGCGGTTTCTAGTCAATGCACAGCAGATAGTAGTTTCAGCAACGGGAAACCAGCAAGAGCACAATGTAACAAAGCAAACCCGTTCAATGGGGATTTTGCTAAGGAGTCGAACAAGAAAAATATGCACATGACCACAACCAAATAAACAGCAGAAAGCCCTACACCTCGTTCGGTTAAACCAAATACCAGCCTGACCTACAAGCTATCCTCTGTTTGCATTGCAGGGCAGAACTATAATCCCAGTGCAGGAGTCGTTCCTTGGACACTATTTCCTAAAGCCAGTTAAAAGAAACTCATAACTAATTCAATCATGTAAACTTACCTAAATTGAAAGACACTATCACAGCATAACAAACCAAAATATGTGCTTATGAGAACAAAAGCAACAATCGATGGTTTTATATAGCAGCACTAATCAGAAAACAATTGTACAACGCACTAAACCCATCACAACCCTAGAAGGCATGTACCACTACTGAACGTTATTGGTATGTTAGGACAGAACATCGGCCTACATATTGCAAGTGTTGGAAGATCATGACAGTAAATACATATATAATTAACAATAGATAGATAGCTCATAAATCAATCAATCATCGAGTAACGAGCATAAACTTCAAAGCTCAACAGTAATATATCGAATCACTTCAGATAAACGATGAGATAAACAGATCATGTTCACCATACGCAGATCAAAATACCTCGAACTTAAGCTCTGAGTTCAAAACATCACTTGCCACAAGTAACAGATCTAATAATAAAACATGTAAAGATGATAGGGGTACGACGACGACGATGCGGAGGAACCTAGGCGCGATTGCCACCGCGGGGTCCGTTGAAGGGCTGGCGGTAGGGGGCAGCGGCAGAGGTGGCCTCGGGGGCGCGCTCAACGCCGGGGAGGTCGGCCATGCCGAGGAACGCCAACATGTCCATGGTCTCCTTGTCGACGCGGATCTCGTCGACCTCGAGCGCCGACTTCTCCGGCACGAAGTCCATGCGGCGCTCACGCTCCTCCTCCTGCAGCTTGAGGGAGATGCCGCGCACGGGGCCGCGCTGGATGCGGCGCATCAGATGGGTGGTGAAGCCGGCCACCTTGTTGCGGAGGCGCTTCGACTGGAGGATGGAGACCTCCTCGAGCACCTTCTTGTTGGTGTGGAAGTCGAGGGTCATCCGAGAGTAGTACTTCTCGATGACCTGGCGGGAGGTCTTCTTCACGGTCTTGGTGCGGACGCGACCCATGGCTGCGGCTGCTCCGTCTCCTTCTCCGGCGGCGGCTGGGCGCTGGTTGGTGCGGGGTGCGGCGGCGCGAGGGCAGGAGGAGTAGGGTTTGGGGGCGACGGGAGGGGAGGAACTTCTTATAATGGGTACCGGCCGCGTGGGTAGCTAGGGTTTCGGCGTGGAGGACGGATGCCAGCCGTTCGTGTTGCGATGGGCGCACAAGATCGTGATTGCCTTTGTTGGGCTTCGCATTGTTCGGAAGCTCTCTTCTGTACTCATTTAGGTTGATTTAGGCCCATTAGATTAGAATAGAACTGGACTGGAATCGTATCAGGCCATGTCTAATCAACACTTCTTATCTCCCTTTCCCTAGGGCTGCAAACGAGACTAGGCTCAGCAAATTTATACTAAGACTACAAAAAGGCAAACTTATACTTAAAATTCTATTTTCCTATAATATATATCATAATTATTTAATATTATAATAATTATATTATATCGGTTTAAATTTGAGCGAGCCAGTGTTGGCTCAAGATCAGTTTGTTTCTGAGTTAAAATCGTATCAGGCTCTGTCTTGTCAACACTTCTTATTTCCCTTACCTAGGGCTGCAAATGCATTTCCTATTCGGCACATGTAGCACTGTTTACTTTGTACAGGGTGTCCACGTCCCTTCACTAGGTTTTTAAGTGTGCCATCTCTCCTTAAACCTATTTTGGGAACCTTCTAGGATCCCACCAAAATTTTAGGGTTTGTTTCTTTAGGTTTGTTTGGGACTGGGTTTTTCTCGGGTTTTTTGGTTTTCTCTTTTTCGTTCAATCTTTCTATATATTATATATTTATTTGTTTATTTTCCAAACTTTGTATTTTTTTAAAAATTCAGTAATATTTTTTAAATATGTAAACTTTTCAAAAATTCATGAACTTTTTTTAATCCGCAATTATTTTTGAATCCCTGAACTTTTCTTAAATTCAAGGACTTTTTCCAAATCTGTGAAAAAATCAAATTTACATCAAAAGTTGAATTGATTAACTTTTTCAAAATTTTGAACCTTTTAAAAAAACAAATTCATGAACTTTTTCAAAAATCAATGGTCATGGGTCAATTGTCGGTGTCAATGGTCAGTGTTCAAACTATCATTGGTCAAATGGTCTCGTGGGTCATGGCCCATCTACCACGCGCGTGAGCTCCGTCAGTATGGACGAGCGTTATAAGCACAGCATGGGAGATCTCTCAAGCGAATCAGGTCCCAGTGAGTGGTTGAGCAAATTTGTACTAAAATTCGAGGAGCTCGAATTGAGCAAAGTTCAAGGTCGAGTTATAAAAAGTGGCTCATGCTTAGCTTGTAATAATCTTGAGCCGATTTTGAGTCATTCTAGATAAAAAACATGATTTTTTTTAATAATCTTACGCGACTCTTCTCACAAGATAGGCCACAACACAACATAAGAACCCATTATAAAACAATATTTCAATCAAAATGATGATAATATGAGAAAACAAGGTAGTTTGACTTATTCTCTCTAAACTACTAATATGTCATAGCAAATATCGTGCATGAACTTAAAAGAGAAGAAAACAGAGGTGTGTTTGGTCTCAAACTTTGGCAAAAAAAGTCCATTTTACTACCCTAGAGAAAATGTCTAGTTCACATAACCCCTGATCATTTTTTCTGCTCTCTTAACCCATTGATCTATCCCATACCGTTTAGAAATCATCATGGGTAGCTTTTCTCAAGAGGTTTTCTTACTTGGGCGTGGTCAAACGGTATTTGACATGTGGGAGCTATGGTGGATCACAGCGGCGACGTTGGCTGCGGGGAGGATGGAGAGCACCAGGTAGAGGGAAAAGAGGTCTTGCAGCACCAGAGGCTCACTAGAAGCTCAATAGAGAGGTCAACGAGACCGGAGAGGCTCGGCTGCGATGCCATGGATTAGGGTGGTAGCAATGGAGTCTGGAGCTTTCGATGAGGAGGACATGCGCATCTTCAGTAGCACGGCAGGGATGCTACACGGCCAAGGAAGAAGCCGGGGACTCGCTCTTTTGTGTTGTTTCTGCTAAAACTTCTCTTTTTCTTCATTTTCCTGTGGGGTTAGTTCCAACACAGTCCATAGGCATATTTCCAAGCATTCAAATGTCAATAGAACACATAATTTAACTTGCACATAGCAAAGCCTTCATTAGAACAACTCTGCCAAACTCAACTTCTTTATCTAGAACTTCAACACTCCTTTTATTAAAACAAAAATAAAACTTACTTGTCTACTTTATTCGTGTGGTTTGCCTCTCATGAAGCGCTTGTTTTCAGCCCGTTAGCTCCACCATAGTGGTGATCATGGTGGTGCAAACACACCTAGACCATAGCTTCTCACATTGACAACAATGCCTTCTCATGTGTAGGTCTTCATTTTCTTTTTCCTGGGGAAATGTCTCTCAAAGGATCTTTAGCGGGTAAGTCAAATCTAACACTCCCCTCAAACACATTCATCACAGCTTTGATGGTCCTTAGAAAAGGTCTACCGAGAATTATATGAACAATAGGATCTTTAGGCTTATGAACTATCACAAAGATCAATCATGATAGGGCAATCATTTATTTTAGCTATAACTCCATGCTTATTTCCTACTGCCTGAGTAAAAGTATAAATTAGCCATATTCAATCTAATATTAGTCGTAGCATAAGGGCCTAGATTGAGACTGACACGTCTCCGACGTATCTATAATTTATGAAATATTCATGTCGTTATATTATCATTCTTGGATGTTTTACAATCATTTAATAGCAACTTTATATCATTTTTGGGGACTAACCTATTGACCTAGTGCACAGCGCCACTTGTTGTTTTTTGCTTGTTTTTTACATCACAGGAAATCAATATCAAACGGAGTCCAAACACCGCGAAACTTTTTGTGGATTTTTTATGGACCAAAAGACTCCCGATGGGCCAGAGCAGCACCTGGGGGTGCCCCGAGGGGGGCACCTATTGGGGAACATAGCATGCAATTTCAAAAATTTCCTACGCTCACGCAATATCTATCAAGGAGATGCATAGCAACAAGAGGGGGAGAGTGTGTCCACGTACCCTCGTAGACCGAAAGCGGAAGCGTTTGACAATGCGGTTGATGTAGTCGAACTTCTTCTCGTTCCGACCGATCAAGCACAGAATGTATGGCACCTCCGAGTTCTGCACACGTTCAGCTCGATGACGTCCGTCAAACTCTTGATCCAACAAAGTGTCGAGGGAGATTTTCATCCGCACGACGGTGTGGTGACGGTGATGGTGAAGTGATTCGCCCAGGGCATCGCCTAAGCACTATGACAATATGACCGGAGGCGTAAATTGTGGAGGGGGGGCGCCGCACACGGCTAACAATCATTGTTATGTGTTCTAGCGGTTCCCCCCTCATATATATAGGTTGGAGGGGAGGAGAGGCAGCCAAGTTCGGCCTCCCCCTTCCACATCCATTTGGAGGGGGAGGAAGGAGGAGGGAGGAGGGAAGGAAGGGGGAGGTCGAATCCCTCCCCCTTCCTTTCTCCCTTCTCTTCTTTCCTTCCCCCTTTTTTAGCCTACATGGGGCGCACCAGCCCCTTAGGGGCTGGTCTGTCCCCCTCTTGGCCCATTAAGGCCCATGTAGTTGCCGAGGGGATGCCCGGAACCCCTTCCGGTGACCCGATATGCATCTGGTACACCCGGAACACTTTCGGTGTCCGAATACCATCGTCCAATATATGAATCTTTACCTCTCGACCATTTCGAGACTCCCCGTCATGTCTGTGATCTCACCCGGGACTCCGAACAACATTCGGTCACCAAATCACATAACTCATATAATACAAAATCGTCATCGAACGTTAAGCGTGCGGACCCTACGGGTTCAAGAACTATGTAGACATGACCGATACACTTCTCCAGTCAATAACCAACAGCAGAACCTAGATTCTCATATTGGTTCCCACATATTCTATGAAGATCTTTATCTGTCATATCATAATGACAACATACGGTATTCCCTTTGTCACCGGTATGTTACTTGCCCGAGATTCGATCATCGATATCTTCATACCTAGTTCAATCTCATTACCGGCAAGTCTCTTTACTCATTCCGTAATACATCATCCCGCAACTAACTCATTAGTCACATTGCTTGCAAGGCTTATTATGATGTGCATTACCGAGAGGGCCCAAAGACACCTCTCCGATACTCGGAGTGACAAATCCTAATCTCGGTCTATGCCAACCCAACAA
This sequence comes from Triticum urartu, assembly GCF_003073215.2. Classification (NCBI taxonomy): domain Eukaryota; kingdom Viridiplantae; phylum Streptophyta; class Magnoliopsida; order Poales; family Poaceae; genus Triticum; species Triticum urartu. Next base: position 275,174,850 of record NC_053022.1, read on the forward strand.
CCACCTTTGGAGATACCTGTAGAGCATATTTATAATCACCCAGTTACGTTGTGATGTTTGATAGCACACAAGGTATTCCTCCGGTATCCGGGGGTTGCATAATCTCCTAGTCGAAGGAATATGTATATGACATGAAGAAAGCTATAACAATAAAACTGAACGATCAACATGCTAAGCTAACGGATGGGTCTTGTCCATCACATCATTCTCCTAATGATGTGATCCCGTTTATCAAATGACAACACATGTATATGGTTAGGAAACTTAACCATCTTTGATTAACGAGCTAGTCTAGTAGAGGCTTACTAGGGACATGATGTTTTGTCTATGTATCCACACATGTATCAAGTTTCCGGTTAATACAATTCAAGCATGAATAATAAACATTTATCATGATATAAGTAAATATAAATAACAACTTTATTATTGCCTCTAGGGCATATTTCCTTCAGTCTCCCACTTGCACTAGAGTCAATAATCTAGTTCACATCGCCATGTGATTTAACACTAATAGTTCACATCTTTATGTGATTAACACCCGTAGTTCACATCGCCATGTGACCAACACCCAACGGGTTTACTAGAGTCAATAATCTAGTTCACATCACTATGTGATTAACACCCAAAGAGTACTAAGGTGTGATCATGTTTTGCTTTGTGAGAGAAGTTTAGTCAACGGGTCTGCCATATTCAGAACCGTATGTATTTTGCAAATTTCTATGTTTACAATAATGTGCACGGAGCTACTCTAACTAATTGCTCCCACTTTCAATATGTATCTAGACTGAGATACTGAGTCATCTAGATTAGTATCAAAGCTTGCATCGGCGTAACCCTTTATGACGAACTCTTTGTTACCTCCATAACCGAGAAACATTTACTTAGTCCTCTTAGGTAACTAAGGATAATTTTGACCGTTGTCTAGTGATCTACTCCTGGATCACTATTGTACCCCCTTGCCAAACTCATGGTAAGGTACACAATATGTTTGGTACACATCATGGCATACTTAACAGAACCTATGGCTGATGCATAGGGAATGCCTTTCATTCTCTCTCTATCTTCTGCCGTGGTCGGGTTTTGAGTCTTACTCAACTTCACACCTTGCAACACAAGCAAGAACCCTTTGTTTGTCTGATCCATTTTGAATTTCTTCAAAATCTTGTCAAGGTATGTGTTTTCTGAAAGTTCTATTAAGCGTCTTGATCTATCCCTATAGATCTTGATGCCCAATATATAAGTAGCTTCACCGAGGTCTTTCATTGAAAAACTCTTATTCAAGTATCCTTTTATGCTATCCAGAAATTCTATATCATTTCCAATCAACAATATGTCATCCACATATAATATTAGAAATGCTACAGAGCTCCCACTCACTTTCTTGTAAATACAGGCTTCTCCGAAAGTATGTATAAAACCATATGCTTTGATCACACTATCAAAGCATATATTCCAACTCCGAGATGCTTGCATGAGTCCATAAATGGGTCACTGGAGCTTGCACACTTTGTTAGCTCCTTTAGGATCGACAAAACCTTTTGGTTGCATCATATACAACTCTTCTTTGTGAAATCCATTAAGGAATGCAGTTTTGACGTCCATTTGCCAGATTTCATAATCATAAAATGCGGCAATTGCTAACATGATTCGGACAGACATAAGCATCACTATTGGTGAGAAAGTCTCGTCATAGTCAACTCCTTGAACTTGTCGAAAACCTTTTGCAGCAAGTTGAGCTTTGTAGACAGTAACATTACCATCAACGTCAGTCTTCTTCTTGAAGATCCATTTATTCTCTATGGCTTGCCAATCATCGGGCAAGTCAACCAAAGTCCATAATTTGTTCTCATACATGGATCCTATCTCAGATTTCATGGCCTCAAGCCATTTCACGGAATCTGGGCTCATCATCGCTTCCTCATAGTTCGTAGGTTCATCATGGTCTAGTAACATGACTTCGAGAGCAGGATTACCGTACCACTCAGGTGCGGAACGTGCTCTGGTTGACCTACGAGGTTCGGTAGTAACTTTATCTGAAGTTTCATGATCATTATCATTAGCTTCCTCTCTAGTTGGTGCAGGCATCACTGGAACTGATTTCTATGATGAGCTACTTTCCAATTCGAGAGAAGGTACAATTACCTCGTCAAGTTCTACTTTCCTCCCACTCACTTCTTTCGAGAGAAACTCCTTCTCTAGAAAGGATCCATTCTTAGCAACAAAGATCTTACCTTCGGACTGTGATAGAAGGTGTACCCAACAGTTTCTTTTGGGTATCCTATGAAGACACACTTCTCCAATTTGGGTTTGAGCTTATCAGGTTGAAGCTTTTTCACATAAGCATCGCAACCCCAAACTTAAAGAAATGACATCTTAGGTTTCTTGCCAGACCATAGTTCATACGGTGTCGTCTCAACGGATTTAGACGGTGCCTATTTAACATGAATGCAGCTGTCTCTAATGCATCACCCCAAAACGATAGTGGTAAATCGGTAAGAGACATCATAGATCGCACCATATCTAATAAAGTACGGTTACGACATTCGGACACACCATTATGTTGTGGTGTTCCAGGTGGCATGAGTTGTGAAACTATTCCACATTGTTTTAAATGAAGGCCAAACTTGTAACTCAAATATTTGCCTCCGCGATCTGATCATAGAAACTTTATTTTCTTGTTACGATGATTCTCCACTTCACTATGAAATTCTTTGAACTTTTCAAATATTTCAGACTTGTGTTTCATTAAGTAAATATACCCTTATCTGCTCAAATCATCTGTGAAGGTCAGAAATGATACCCGCCACGTGCCTCAACACTCATTGGACCGCATACATCGGTATGTATTGTTTCCAATAAGTCATTGGCTCGCTCCTTTTGTTCCGGAGAATGGAGTTTTAGTCATCTTGCCCATGAGGCATGGTTCACAAGTATCAAATGATTCATAATCAAGTGATTCCAAAAGCCCATCTGCATGGAGTTCCTTCATGTGCTTTACACCAATATGACCTAAACGACAGTGCCACAAATATGTTGCACTATCATTATCAACTTTGCATCTTTTGGTATCAATATTATGAATATGTGCATCACTACGATAGAGATTCCATAAACCATTTACATTGGGTGCATGACCATAGAAGGTTTTATTCATGTAAACAGAATAACAATTATTCTCTGACTTAAATGAATAACCGTATTGTAATAAACATGATCCAATCATATTCATGCTCAACGCAAACACCAAATAACATTTATTTAGGTCCAACACTAACCCCGAAGGTAGAGGGAGTGTGCGATGGTGATCTTGTCAATCTTGGAATCACTTCCAACACACATCGTCACCTCGCCCTTAAATAGTCTATGTTCATTCTGTAACTCCTGTTTTAATCTTAGCAACTAAACCGGTATCAAATACCCTGGGGTTACTATGAACACTAGTAAAATACACATCAATAACATGTATATCAAATACACCTTTGTTCACTTTGCCATCCTTCTTACCCGCCAAGTATTTGGGGTAGTTCCGCTTCAAGTGACCATTCCCTTTGCAGTAGAAGCACTCAGTTTCAGGCTTAGGTCTAGCTTTGGGCTTCTTCACGGGAGTGGCAACTTGCTTGTCATTCTTCTTGAAGTTCACTTTCTTTTCCTTTGCCCTTTTTCTTGAAACTAGAGGTCTTGTCAACCATCAATACTTGATGTTTTTTCTTGATTTCTACCTTTTCCGATTCCAGCATCACGAAGAGCTCGGGAATCGTTTTCATAATCCCTTGCATATTATAGTTTATCACGAAGTTCTAGTAGCTTGGTGATAGTGACTAGAGAACTCTGTCAATCACTATCTTATCTAGAAGATTAACTCCCACTTGATTCAAGTGATTGTACTGCCCAGACATTCTGAGTATACGCTCACTGGCTGAGCCATTCTCCTCCATCTTGTAGGCAAAGTATTTGTCAGAGGTCTCAAACCTCTTGACATGGGCATGAGTCTGAAATACCAATTTCAAATCTTGGAACATCTTATATGCTTTGTGGTGTTCAAAACATTTTTGAAGTCCTGGTTCCAAGCCATAAAGCATGGTGCACTAAACTATCAAGTAGTCATCATATCGAGCTTGCTAAACGTTCATAATGTCTGCATCTGCTCCTGCAATAGGTCTGTCACCTGGCGGTGCATCAAGGACATAATTCTTTTGTGCAACAATGGGGATAATCCCCAGATCAGGGACCCAGTCCGCATCATTTCTACTATCATCTTTTAACTTAGTTTTCTCTAGGAACATATCAAAAACACAAGGGAGCTACAATGCAAGCTATTGATCTACAACATAGATATGCAAAAACTATCAGGGCTAAGTTCATGATAAATGAAGTTCAATTAATCATATTACTTAAGAACTCTCACTTAGATATACATCCCTCGAGTCATCTAAATGATCACGTGATCCATATCAACTAAACCATGTCCAATCATCACGTGAGATGGAGTAGTCTTCAATGGTGAACATCTCTATGTTGATCATATCTACTATATGGTTCATGTTTGACCTTTTGGTCTCCAGTGTTATGAGCCCATGTCTGTGCATCATAGGCTCGTCAAGTTTAACCCGAGTATTCCGCATGTGCAAAACTGTCTTGCACCTGTTGTATGTGAACATAGAGCTTATCACACCCGATCATCACGTGGTGTCTTAGCACGACGAACTGTCGCAACGGTGCATACTCAGGGAGAACACTTATACCTTGAAATTTTAGTAAGGGATCATCTTATAATGCTACCACCATACTAAGCAAAATAAGATGCATAAAAGATAAACATCACATGCAATCAAAATATGTGACATGATATGGCCACCATCATCTTGTGTCTTTGATCTCCATCTCCAAAGCACCGTCATGATCTCCATCGTCACCGGCTTGACACCTTGATCTCCATCGTAGCGTCATGGTCGTCTCGTCAACTATTGCTTCTACCACTATTGCTAACACGTAGTGATAAAGTAAAGCAATTACTGTTGGAACACGCGGTACGCTACGCTAGCGCCAAATAAAATTTTCTACCGCGCACCCAAGATCATGCTGCCGGAAATAGATCACGGGATCGGGTTTACCACTAGACGCGTAGTCACCGCATCGGAAGTAGAGTTGGTGATGCATGTAGCCGATCTCCCGAGTCGTCTCCTCCTCGCGTTGCCGATCTCCCGTGAACAGCGAAGACCCGTGAACGGTGATCTCCCGCGAACGGCATCTCGCGGTTCCCTCGAACGGTTCGTCCAAGCACCGCAGATGCGATGCCTCCAAGGTATCCACACGTACGGGGAGCAACGTCGAGCGGCATACTACTAGGTCCGGTCGCGCAGCATGGGCGTGGGTAGTGGCGGTGGCTAACCAGGGTTCCAATTGGATCAACCCTAAGTGGTGTGCCCACTCCCCTTTATATAGACCTCCAAGATGGGCTCAACACTTGAGCCCACTAGGAGTCCACATCCATTTTCCACTCGGATCCAATCTGAATGGGCTGCAACCCCTTAAGTGTGCGACCCTATAGGTTCACGTACACATGGACACGACCAGAGTCGATAGTTGGTAGAGGCTCCTAGCAGAACATGCCAACTCCCATGTGGGCGTAAAGTCATTTGATGAACCTCAACAATGTGGCATATGCAACATTCCTTTTGCCTCACGATATTTGTTGTCAAGCTCAAGGCGAGTACTTGTCACCCTTGTGATAGCTCGACCTCTCTTCTCGAAACCATGATACAGATTCCTGAACTAGGTTAAGACTTAACCCAAGTTGCATGGCCATGCTTTCCGAATCTGATCACTCGAGAGGGCCCAGAGAATATCTCTCCAAATAGGAGGGGCAAATCCCATCCTGGTCAACCATGTCTCGCGGCATGTCTCACGACTCACCCGAAAGCTACCTTTATAACTACCCAGTTACGGAGTAGCGTTTGATAGACCCTAAGTGAGTCAATCCTCATCCCGAGAACATGCGAGGACCTTAGGTCTAGGACATGTCATAGACATTGCACTTGAGACTAACAGATGACTATATCTTACTGCGTCTCAAAGTGGGTTTGTCCAGCTCGGTGATCTCCATCCCCGAGCCCATACTATCAGTTTAGCATCTCTATGCACATGACTTGTGAAACATAGTCATCAACCGGGTCGTATACTAGTCAAGGATATGTGTCCGCACAACCTTATCAACTAGGGACCATTAGAACAATCATCATACAATACATAGTTCCACAAACAAGTCACATACTTATTGATACATATCATTGATGATGTTCGAGGACAATACAAAGGACTCATGAATACATATGGAAATGTCATCATCACATGATTGCCTCTAGGGCATATCTCCAACAGTCTCCCACTTGCACTAGAGTCAATCATTTAGGCATCGTATGCCCATGGAGCTCATGTGTGCCTCATGCTTCGGCCGTGGGAGAGGCTTTGTCAATGGATCGGCAACATTTGCATCTGTGTGTACCTTGCATATGTTTACATTACCTCTTTCGACAATGTCGCGAATAAGGTTAAAACGCCTGAGTATGTGCTAGGTTTTATGATGGTTTCGTGGTTCCTTGACTTGCGCAATGGCACCACTATTATCATAATAGAGGTCCAATGGCCTAGGCGCACCCTCAACCACACCAAGATCAGAAATGAAATTCTTCACCCAAACACCCTCTTTTGCAGCTTCAGCAGCCGCAATGTACTCAGCCTCTATTGTAGAATCAGCTATCGTATCTTGCTTGGAGCTCCTCCAGCTCACTGCTCCTCCGTTCAGAATGAACACAAACCTAGATTGCGATCGACTATCATCCCTATCTGTTTGGAAACTAGCATCGGTGTAACTCTTTACAACGAGCTCATCCTCACCTCCATAAACCAGGAACATATCCTTAGTCCTTCTCAAGTACTTAAGGATATTCTTAACCGCTGTCCAGTGACTCTCACCTGGATCAGCCTTGTGTCTGCCCACCACGCTAAGAGCAAAACTGACATCGGGACGAGTACATAGCATAGCATACATGATGGACCCAATAGCCGAAGCATACGAAATCCCATCCATGCGTCTTCGCTCATCAGGAGTCGTAGGACTCCGAGTCTTGCTAAGGCTAATGCCATGTGACATGGGCAAGAAACCTTTCTTGGCATCTTGCATGTTGAACCGCTTCAACACCTTGTCAATATACGCACTCTGGCTTAATCCAATAAGCCATCTCGATCTATCTATGTAGATCTTGATTCCCAAAATGTAAGCTGCTTCTCCCAAGTCCTTCATAGAAAAACTATTTTTCAATGAGTCCTTGACAGATTCAAGCATTTGAACATCATTTCCAATCAATAATATGTCATCCACATATAAAATCAGAAATGCAACTGAGCTCCCACTGACCTTCTTGAATACACAATGATCACAGTCATTCTTGATGAAGCCAAACTCTTTGATGGCTTCATTAAAACGAATGTTCCAATTCCAAGATGCTTGCCTTAATCCATAAATGGATCTCTGAAGCTTGCATACGATGCTAGACTTCTTTGGATCGACAAAACCCTCTGGTTGTGTCATATACACATCCTCGGTTAAATTTCCATTAAGGAAAGCCATTTTGACATCCATCTGTCATATTTCATAGTCAAAATATGCCGCTATAGCAAGAATGATCCGAATTGATTTAGGCATCGCTACCAGTGAGTAAGTCTCATCGTAGTCAACTCCTTGAACTTATCGATAACCTTTAGCAACAAGTCGAGCCTTATGGACTGTGAAATTTCTGCCCATATCAGTTTTCTTCTTAAAGATCCACTTGCACTCAATGGCTTGTACGCCATCTGGCAGATCAACCAAGTTCCAAACTTGATTGTCATCCATGGACTTTAATTCGGATCTCATGGCCTCAAGCCATAACTCGGAATCAGGGCTCTCCATTGCTTCCGCATACGTAGTCAACTCGTTATTCTCCAAGAACAACACATTGCAGTCATGCAAATTGCGTAACCTTTCCGACCTCCGTGGAACTGGCGTCGACTCCACCACGGGTTCCCTGACTAATTCCTTTGTGACATAATCACCTACCGGAATGTTCCCGTGTGGTTCTCGAATTTCTTCGAGTCGGACCGTCCTCCCACTAGCCTTCCGATTAAGAAACTCTTTCTCAAGGAAAACTCCATGTCGAGCGACAAACACTTTGCCCTCCTCACGGTTGTAGAAGTAATACCCCAAGGTTTCCCTTGGATATCCCACGAATATGCACTTGTCCGATTTGGGTGTGAGCTTGTCCGACTGGAGTCGTTTGACATATGCTTCACATCCCCAAATTTTTAGAAAAGACAAACTGTGACTCTTCGCAGTCCATATCTCATATGGTGTCTTATCTACGGACTTAGATGGTACCCTATTTAGTGTGAAAGCTGCAATTTCTAGAGTGTATCCCCAAAATGACAAGGGTAAATCCGACTGACTCATCATTGATCGGACCATGTCCAACAGAGTCCGATTCCTCCGTTCTGACACGCCATTTCTCTGTGGCATACCTGGGGGAGTCAGCTGTGGAACTATTCCACGACTCTTAAGATGATCATCAAACTCCTGGCTCATATACTCACTGCCATGATCAGATCGTAGAAGTTTGATTTTCTTGCCGAGTTGATTTTCCACTTCGTTCTGAAACTCCTTGAACTTTTCAAAAGTTTCCGACTTGTTCCTCATCAAGTAGACATATCCATATATACTCAAGTCGTTAGTAAGTCACGAAGTACTGGAAACCACCTCTGGTTGTCGTGCTCATTGGTCCACATACATCACTATGTATAAGTTCCAACAGCTCGGACGCCCTCTCGCAACTCTTTGCAAAAGGAGTCTTAGTCATCTTGCCGAGTAGGCAAGACTCACATGTCTCGATGATTCAAAATCAAACGAAGTTAGGATTCCATCATCATGGAGCTTCTTCATGCGCTTTTGACTAATGTGTCCTAGTCGACAATGCCAAATGTAAGTAGGATTTATCTCATTAGGCTTATGCCTCTTGACATCTTTGTTATAGACTGATTCACCTTCAAGATCTAGGATAAATAACCCATTCACAACAGGTGCAAAGCCATGAAACATATTGTTCAAGTAAATTGAACAACCATTGTCCTTAATACTGAATTCATAACCTTGTCTCATCAAACATGAGGCAGCAATAATGTTTCGACTCAAAGCAGGAACATAATAACAATTATCAAGTTCCATTACAAATCCTGAAGGTAAATTAAGTTGCATAGTGCCGACGGCCAATGCAGCAACTCTTGCTTTATTCCCGACGTGAATGTCAATTTCTCCTCTTGCGACATTCCTAGTTCTTCTTAGCCCCTGCATCGAGTTGCATATGTGAACAAACGACCCGGTATCATATACCCAAGAGCTACTAGAAACATCAGCAAGATAAATGTATATAACATATACAACAAGTGTACCTAAAGAAGAAGTCATACTTCTAGTCTTTTTCCCTTCTCGGCAAGCCACTTCCTACAGTTCCTTTTCCAGTGTCCGGGTTCCTTGCAATGAAAGCAAATACTCCCCGAAGCCGTCCCTGACTTAGGCGCAGCGGCTGTAGTTGGAGTTGCCTCCTTCTCTTTGCCCTTTGCCTTAGCCTTTTTCTTGGACCAACTCTTCTTGAACTTAGCCAAGTTCTGCACCATCAACACTTGACGACGCGTACCTTTCTTGATATCCCGCTCTGCCACTTTGAGCATCCCATGCAATTCAGTGAGCTTCTTTTCCATCCCATGCATATGGTAGTTCGAGATGAACGGCCCATAGCTATCCGGAAGAGAACCCAAAATTGTATCTGTGGACAACTCATCCCCAAGTGGGAAGCCCAGCCTATCCAGAGCTTGGATGTACCCGATCATCTTGATCACATGCGGGCTCAGTGGATCACCCTCTTTCAACTTAAAATCCATCAAGGATCGCCAGACGTTGGACCTTTTGGTCCTAGGCTGCATTTGAAACATGCTCATAAGGTTCTCGATCATATCGAAAGCCCCAATATTTTCGAACTATTGTTGCAGATCGGGCTCCATAGAAGCCAGCATGAGACAGCTGATCTCGTTTGATTCATCAACGAGTTTCTGGTAGGCATTTCTGGCTGTGGCATTAGCATTATCGGCAGGTTCCTCTGGAAGCGGATTCTCTAGAACTTGTTCCTTTTTCTCATGCCTAAGAACAATTCTCAGGTTTCTATACCAGGTGGTAAAGTTTGTTCCATTCAATTGATCTTTTTCCAGGATTGATTTCAATGCAAAAGGGGTAACTTGAGCAGGTGGTGCCATTGATCTACAACATAAATATGCAAAACACTAAGACATGTATTCATGAAGGGTAATTCATATTAAATTTTTTAATAAGATCATTACTCCCACTAAAATCAACATCCCTTTGTTGATACTTAGTGATTCAAGATCCAAGATCAACATGTCTGGTGAGCTTTTGCATCACCGCTAGAGGACAAGATCACTCGGTAAGCAACTCTTGCTAATTGTATCTCCATATGACTCTTGTTGTTGGGGAGATCTCATGCCTCGCCAACTCATATGCCTCATAGCCCAAAACTATTTTGATAGCCATGAAAAGTCAACCAATGCTTCGCGTGTAAGTGTCCGACACAAACCCATCACTTCAAGGAGATCTAGTGGCACCCTAATTTCATAGGCGCACCACTAAATATACTTGACATGTGAAGGTGCAACAATTGGGAGGCATTTGTACTTGACATTCTTTGAGGGATCACCATCACCCTACTTAAAACATCTACCATGCAAAAAGAAGGGTGCATAAAAGGGATAAACTTTCACAGGCAGTTTATGTATGTGTGATATGGTATAGCCCCTTTTCACAGCGCGTGGTGATCTCCATCTCCACGTGCGCGGTCTGCCCTTGCATGGTTGTCCTCGTGGTGATCTCCATCTCCACGCCATGGTGTCAACCGCCAAGTGTTACATAAGGTACTATGCTATTAAAAACTAATAGCTACTGAAAGTAAATTACATTACATGGCTTCTCATGTTGACACGCAGGTCATTAATACAATAATGGGATAACCATATGGCTCCTGCCGGTTGCCGCACTCATGACACGCAGGTCATGAAACAATAATATACAAGCAACATACATGGGCTATACCAAATCACAGTCATTCCCTGCAAAAACAAGTCAGACGTTCTACCGCCGAAGATAAAACCTCCCGAAACTCTACCTTCCAAGCGGATTTTGACCTAGCCAGAAGAGCCTATTTCGCCGCTAATCCAACTTTTCGTTAGCTTCAGTTTGACAGGTCATGGAGCAAAATCGGAGTTCATATGCAAAAGTTACCGCCGTTTTACCGAGACCGCTCCAACAGATTCCAGCACCGCAGAAATCACATTTCCAAGGTGTTGATCTATGTTCCGATTCGATCAATCTCATTGATCTTCGCGTGCTGCATCCGGACTTACGTTCCACTATCTACCCCAATGGTGGAAACCGACCGATAGGGGTAAGTCGTGTCACGACCTCTGCGTCACGATCACAGAAACAAGATCGAGTCCGTGAGCTATATAATAAAGATTAGTGTTGAGTCAAGGGCTTGATTATTTTGCCATGATCTCAAGTGAATAAAGGAAAAGAGAAATAAATATAAAGAAACAAAGAGATCATGTGAGTCTTATGGAGAGTAATGAGCTCACATAGGAAGAGTATGATGAATAAAAGTTGTTGAGGGTTGACAAACACAGTTTTGGTCATCGTTGCAATTAATAGGAAGTAATAAAGAAAGAGAGGTCTTCACATATAAATATACTGTCTTGGACATCTTTTATGATTGTGAGCACTCATTAAAATATGACATGCTAAAGAGTTGACATTGGACAAAGAAGACAACATAATGGGTTATGTTTTCTTACATCTGAGATGAATTATATTGTATTGGATCTTCCAACATGATGAGCTTGCCTTTCCCCCTCATGCTAGCCATATTCATTGCACCAAGTAGAGATACTACTTGTGCTTCTAAATACCCTTAAACCAGTTTTGCCATGAGAGTCCACTATAATTACCTATGGATTGAATAAGATCCTTCAAGTAAGTTGTCATCGGTGCAAGCAATAAAAATTGCTCTCTAAATATGTATGACTTATTAGTGTGGGAGAAAATAAGCTTTATACGATCGTGTGATATGGAAGTAATAAAATTGACAGAGTGCATAATAAAGGTCCATATCACAAGTGGCAATATAAAGTGACATTCTTTCGCATTAAGATTTTGTGCATCCAACCATAAAAGCGCATGATAACCTCTGCTTCCCTCTGCGAAGGGCCCATCTTTTACTTTTATCTCCTACCTTGCATAAGAGTCATGGTGATCTTCACCCTTCCTTTTTACATTTTATCCTTTGGCAAGCACAATATGTTGGAAAGATCCTGGTATATATGGCTAATTGGATGTGAGTTTTCATGAACTATTACGGTTGACATTACCCTTGAGGTAAAACGTTGGGAGGCAAAGCTATAAGCCCCTATCTTTCTCTGTGTCCGATTAAAACTCCATACCCATAAGTATTGCGTGAGTGTGAGCAATTGTGAAAGACTATATGATAGTTGAGTATGTGGACTTGCTGAAAAGCTCTTATACATTGACTCTTTCCTATGTTATGATAAATTGCAATTGCTGCAATGACTGAGATTGTAGTTTGTTAGTTTTCAATGAAGTTTACGATTCATACTTGATATTGTGATTGAATTACTACTCTAGCATAAGAGATTATATGACAAGAATTATATAAGTTGCTGTTCTAATAATGATCATGATGCCCTAATGTTCGTATTTTATTTTCATCGACACCTCTATCTCTAAACATGTGGACATATTTTTCGATTTCGGCTTTTCGCTTGAGGACAAGCGAGGTCTAAGCTTGGGGGAGTTGATACATCCATTTTGCATCATGCTTTCATATCGATATTTATTGCATTATGGGCTGTTATTACACATTATGTCACAATACTTATGCTTATTCTCTCTTATTTTACAAGGTTTACATAAAGAGGGAGAATGCCGACAGCTGGGATTCTGGGCTGGAAAAGGAGAAAATATTAGAGACCTATTCTGCACAGCTCCAAAAGTCCTGAAACTTCACGGATGATGTTTTCCAAATATATAAAAAATACTTAGCGGAAGAAACTCACCAGGGGGCCACACCCTGCCCACGAGGGTGGGGGGCGCGCCCCCCTACCTCGTGGGACCCCTAGTGGCCCTCCGGCGCCCATCTTCTGCTATATGGAGTCTTTCGATGGGAAAAAAAAATCATAAGCCATCTTCTCGAACGAAACTCCGCCGCCACGAGGCGGAACCAATCTAGGGCTCTGGCGGAGCTGTTCTGCCGGGGAAACTTCCCTCCCGGAGGGGGAAATCATCGCCATCGTCATCACCAACGCTCCTCTCATTGGGAGAGGGCAATCTCCATCAACATCTTCATCAGCACCATCTCATCTCAAAACCCTAGTTCATCTCTTGTATCCAATTCTTGTCTCCAAGTCCGGGATTGGTGCTAGTAGGTTGCTAGTAGTGTTAATTACTCCTTGTAGTTGATGCTAGTTGGTTTAATTGGTGGAAGATCATATGTTCAGATCCTATATGCATATTAATACCCCTTTGATTATGAACATGTTTATGCTTTGTGAGTAGTTACTTTTGTTCCTGAGGACATGGGAGAAGTCTTGCTATTAGTAGTCATGTGAATTTGGCATTCGTTTGATATTTTGATGGGATGTATGTTGTCTCTCCTCTAGTGGTGGTATGTGAACGTCGACTACATGACACTTCACCATTATTTGGGCCTAGAGGAAGGCATTGGGAAGTAATACGTAGATGATGGGTTGCTAGAGTGACAGAAGCTTAAACCCTAGTTTATGCGTTGCTTCGTAAGGGGCTGATTTGGATCCATATGTTCCATGCTATGGTTAGGTTTACCTTAATACTTTTGTTGTAGTTGCGGATGCTTGCAATAGAGGTTAATAATAAGTGGGATGCTTGTCCAAGTAAGGGCATTACCCAAGCACCGGTCCACCCACATACCAAATTATCAAAGTACCGAACGCGAATCATATGAACGTGATGAAAACTAGCTTGACGATATTCCCATGTGTCCTCGGGAGCGCTTTACATCATATAAGAGTTTGTCCAGGCTTGTCCTTTGCTACAAAAGGATTGGGCCACCTTGCTGCAATTTATTTACTTTTGTTACTTGTTGCTCGTTACCAATTATTCTATCACAAAACTATCTGTTACCACTTGTTTCAGTACTTGCAGAGAATACCTTGCTGGAAACCGCTTATCATTTCCTTCTACTCCTCGTTGGGTTCGACACTCTTACTTATCGAAAGGACTACGATAGATCCCCTATACTTGTGGGTCATCAAGACTCTTTTCTGGCGCCGTTGCCGGGGAGTGAAGCGCCTTTGGTAGGTGGAATTTGGTAAGGAAAAATTTATATAGTGTGCTGAAATTTACTGTCACTTATTACTATGGAAAGTAATCCTCTGAGGGGCTTGTTCGGGGTATCTTCACCCCGACCATTAGAGCAAAGAGTTGCTCATCAACCTACTGAACCTACTGAAAATGAATATGAAAATGAAAATGCTTGCTTTGAAGTTCCTGCGGGTATGATAGAAAAACTGCTAGCTAATCCTTTTTTAGGAGATGGAACAAAACATCCTAATGAACATCTGATATATGTGGATGAAGTTTGTGGATTATTTAAGCTTGCAGGTGTACCCAGAAATGTTGTTAAGAAGAAGGTCTTCCCCTTATCTTTGAGGGGAGATGCATCGACATGGTATAGGCTATGTGATGATATGAGGTCTTGGAATTACAAACGATCGAAATTGGAATTTCATCAGAAGTTTTATCCTATGCATCTTGTTCATCGTGATCGCAATTATATATACTTTTTGGCCTCACGAAGGAGAAAGCATCGCTCAAGCTTGGGGGAGGCTTAAATCAGTGTTATATTCATGCCCCAATCATGAGCTCTCAAGAGGAATGATTTTTCAAAATTTTTATGCTCGACTTTCTGGTAACAATCGCACCATGCTTGATACTTCTTGTGCTGGCTCTTTTATGATGAAGACTATTGAATTCAAATGGAATTTATTGGAGAGAATTAAACGCAACTCTGAAGATTGGGACCTCGACAATGGTAAGGAGTCAGGTATGACACCTAGTTTTGATTGTGTTAAATCTTTTATGGATATCGATTTTTTTCGTAAATTTAGCACTAAATATGGACTTGACTCTGAGATAGTAGCTTCTTTCTGTGAATCTTTTGCTACTTATGTTGATCTCCCCAAGGAGAAGTGGTTTAAATATCATCCTCCCATAGAAGTAAAAGTAGCTGCACCTATTAAAGTTGAAGAAAAGACTATCACTTATAATGATCCTATTGTTCCTACTTCTTATGTTGAGAAACCACCTTTCCCTGTTAGGATAAAGGATCACGCTAAAGCTTCAACTGTAGTTCGTAAAAGCAATATTAAAACATATACACCTCCTGAGCAAGTTAAAGTTGAACCCAATATTGCAATTGTTAAAGATCTCTTGTCTGATAATATTGATGGGCATGTTATTTACTTCTGTAATGAAACTGCTATAATTGCTAAACCCTGTGATAAAGATAAACCTAGACCTGTGATAGGCATGCCTGTTATTTCTGTTAAAATAGGAGATCATTGTTATCATGGCTTATGTTATATGGGTGCTAGTGCTAGTGCAATACCTTATTCCTTATACCAAGAAGTTATGCATGATATTGCACCTGCTGAAATAGAAGATATTGATGTCACAATTAAACTTGCCAATAGAGATACTATTTCACCAATGGGAATTGTTAGAGATGTTGAAGTCTTGTGAGGGAAAACTAAATATCCTGCTGATTTTCTTGTTCTTGGTTCCCCACAAGATAGCTTTTGTCCCATTATATTTGGTAGACCCTTCTTAAATACTGTTAATGCTACCATAGATTGCAAAAGAGATGTTGTTACTGTCGGTTTAGATGATATGACTCATGAATTTAATTTCTCTAAATTTAGTAGACAACACCGTGAAGAAGAATTACCTAGTAAGGATGAAATTATTGGTCTTGCTTCTATTGCCGTACCTCCTAGTGATCCTTTAGAACAATACTTGCTAGACCATGAAAACGATATGTTTATGAATGAAAGAAGGGAAATAGATGAAGTATTCTTTAAACAGGAACCTATTCTGAAAAACAATTTACCTGTTGAAATCCTAGGGGATCCTCCTCCACCGAAGGTGATCTCGTGTTTGAGCTTAAACTGTTATCTGATACTCTTAAATATGCTTATCTTGATGAGAAAAAGATATATCCTGTTATTATTAGTGCTAACCTTTCAGAGCATGAAGAACAGAGATTATTGAAAACTCTGAAGAAGCACCGTGCTACTATTGGGTATACTCTTGATGATCTTAAGGGCATTAGTCGCACTCTATGTCAACATAAAATTAATTTGGAAGAAGATGCTAAACTAGTTCGCGATCATCAACGCCGGCTGAATCCTAAAATGAAAGAAGTGGTAAGAAAGGAGATACAAAAGCTCCTTGAGGCAGGTATAATTTATCCCGTTGCTGATAGTCAGTGGGTAAGCCATGTCCATTGTGTCCCTAAGAAGGGAGGTATTACTGTTGTTCCTAATGATAAAGATGAATTGATCCCTCAAAGAATTATTACAGGTTATAGGATGGTAATTGATTTCCGCAAATTAAATAAGGCAACTAAAAAAGATCATTACCCCTTACCTTTTATCGATCAAATGCTAGAAAGATTATCTAAACATACACATTTTTGCTTTCTAGATGGTTATTCTGGTCTCTCTCAAATACCTGTGTCAGCCAAAGATCAATCAAAGACTACTTTTACATGCCCTTTTGGTACTTTTGCTTATAGACATATGCCTTTTGGTTTATGTAATGCACCTGCTACCTTTCAAAGATGCATGATGGCTATATTATCTGACTTTTGTGAAAAGATTTGTGAGGTTTTCATGGATGACTTTTCCGTCCATGGATCTTCTTTTGATGATTGCTTGAGCAACCTTGATTGAGTTTTGCAGAGATTTGAAGAAACTAATCTTGTCTTGAATTAGGGAAAGTGCCACTTTATGGTTAATGAAGGTATTGTTTTGGGGCATAAAGTTTCTGAAAGAGGTATTGAAGTTGATAAAGCCAAGGTTGATGCTATTAAAAAGATGCCATGTCCCAAGGACATCAAAGGTATAAGAAGTTTCCTTGGTCATGCCGGTTTTTATAGGAGGTTCATTAAGGACTTCTCAAAAAATTCTCGGCCTCTGACTAATTTATTACAAAAAGATATACCACTTGTTTTTGATGATGATTGTGTATAAGCATTTGAAATACTTAAGAAAGCATTGATCTCTGCACCTATTGTTCAGCCACCTAATTGGAATTTACCCTTTGAAATTATGTGTGATGCTAGCGATTATGCTGTAGGTGCTGTTCTAGGACAAAGAGTTGATAAGAAACTAAATGTTATTCAATATGCTAGTAAAACTCTAGACAATGCTCAAAGAAATTATGCTATTACTGAAAAAGAATTCTTAGCAGTTGTATTTGCTTGTGATAAATTCAGACCTTATATTGTTGATTCTAAAGTAACTATTCACACTGATCATGCTGCTATTAAATATCTTATGGAAAAGAAAGATGCTAAACCTAGACTTATTAGATGGGTTCTCTTGCTACAAGAATTTGATTTGCATATTGTTGATAGAAAAGGAGTTGAGAACCCCGTTGCAGACAACTTGTCTAGGTTAGAAAATGTGCTTGATGACCCACTACCTATTGATGATAGCTTTCCTGATGAGCAATTAAATGTCATAAATGCTTCTCATACTGCTCCATGGTATGTTGATTATGCTAATTACATTGTTGCTAAGTTTATACCACCTAGTTTCACATACTAGCAAAAGAAAAAGTTCTTCTATGACTTGAGGCATTACTTTTGGGATGACCCACATCTTTATAAAGAAGGAGTAGATGGTGTTATTAGACGTTGTGTACCTGAGCATGAATAGGAACAGATCCTACGCAAGTCTCACTCCGAAGCTTATGGAGGACACCATGCTGGAGATAGAACTGCACATAAGGTACTGCAATCTGGTTTTTATTGGCCTACTCTCTTCAAGGATGCCCGTAAGTTTGTCTTATCTTGTGATGAATGTCAAAGAATTGGTAATATTAGTAGACGTCAAGAAATGCCTATGAATTATTCACTTGTTATTGAACCATTTGATGTTTGGGGCTTTGACTATATGGGACCCTTTCCTTCCTCTAATGGATATACACATATTTTAGTTGTTGTTGATTACATTACTAAGTGGGTAGAAGCTATTCCAACTAGTAGTGCTGATCATAATACTTCTATTAAAATGCTTAAAGAAGTTATTTTTCCAAGATTTGGAGTCCCTAGATATTTAATGACTGATGGTGGTTCACATTTTATTCATGATGCTTTCCGTAAAATGCTTGCTAAATATGATGTTAATCATAGAATTGCATCTTCATATCATCCTCAGTCTAGTGGTCAAGTAGAATTGAGTAATAGAGAACTAAAATTAATTTTGCAAAAGACTATTAATAGGTCTAGAAAGAATTGGTCCAAGAAACTAGATGATGCCTTATGGGCCTATAGAACTGCATATAAAAATCCTATGGGTATGTCTCCGTATAAAATGGTCTATGGAAAAGCATGTCACTTACCTCTCGAACTAGAACACAAGGCTTATTGGGCTATTAAAGAACTTAATTATGATTTTAAACTTGCCGATGAGAAGAGGTTATTTGATATTAGCTCACTTGATGAATGGAGAACCCAAGCCTATGAAAATGCCAAGTTGTTTAAAGAAAAAGTTAAAAGATGGCATGACAAAAGGATACAAAAGCGTGAGTTTAATGTAGGTGATTATGTATTGCTATACAACTCTCGTTTAAGATTTTTTGCAGGAAAACTTCTCTCTAAATGGGAAGGTCCTTACGTTATCGAGGAGGTCTACTGTTCCGGTGCCATAAAAATCAACAACTTCGAAGGCACAAATCCGAAGGTGGTGAACGGTCAAAGAATCAAACACTATATCTCAGGTAATCCCATAAATATTGAAACCAATATTATTGAAACCGTAACCCCGGAGGAATACATAAGGGAAACTTTTCGAAACGTTTTAGACTCCAAAAAGGAATTGGTATGTGGTACGGTAAGTAAACCGACTCCAAAATAGTTTTTAAGGCAACATTTCTCCGTTTTGGAATATTTAGAAAAATAGAAAAATAAGTAGCAGTTCGGGAAGGACACGAGGCCTCCACGAGGGTGGAGGGCGCGCCCTACCCTACTGGGCGTGCCCCTACCTCGTGGGCACCTCGTGTGCTCTCCGTACTCTGTTTTCGTACACGTTACGTATTTTGGTCGGTAAAAATTGATTATATAACCTCCCGGGGGTTTTGACTCCCGTATCACGCAAAAATCTCCTGTCTATTGTTTCGAGCTATTTTCTGTCAGGGTTGTCAAGGCCAGGCATTATGTCGTCTCCCTCCTCCTCCAACCATGAGGGCAACGATGCTTGGCTAATGAAGATAGAGCTGGAGAGAGAAGAACCCATGGAGGTCAACAAGGATGAAGGGATCAAGAAGTCCATGGAGGACCAAGTTCCGGCAACAGAGGACACCCTTCAACTTGACCACAATCTTCTCACCCCAACAAAGATCAAAGCTTCCAAGATGATTGAGTTAGCTCATATACAAAATAAGTATCTCACACGTGAAAATATTTTGTTGAAGGAGCATATCATCGCACTCAAGGGCATTATCCGCAAGTTAGAAGACCTCCTATGATCGATGTGCGACTATCCATCATCGACAACCCCACCTTCTTCACCAACAAAGGAAACATAATCACATGGGTATGGGCACTCCACTTGGCAACTGCCAAGCTTGGGGGAGTGCCCCGGTATCGTATCACCATCACTTTTATCTTTACCGTTTTTCTTAGTTCGATCCTTTTGGTAATATCTTGATCTAGTAGAATAAAAGTTCTTAGTATGATCTAGCTGTGAGTTTTGCTTTATTATCCTTCTATGTAATCGAGTCTGTGAGCTATATAATAAAGATTAGTGTTGAGTCAAGGGCTTGATTATTTTGCCATGATCTCAAGTGAATAAAAGAAAAGAGAAATAAATAAAAAGAAACAAAGAGATCATGTGAGTCTTATGGAGAGTAATGAGCTCACATAGGAAGAGTATGATGAATAAAAGTTGTTGAGGGTTGACAAACACAATTTTGGTCATTGTTGCAATTAATAGGAAGTAATAAAGAAAGAGAGGTCTTCACATATAAATATACTATCTTGGACATCTTTTATGATTGTGAGCACTCATTAAAATATGACATGCTAAAGAGTTGACATTGGACAAGGAAGATAACATAATGGGTTATGTTTTCTTACATCTGAGATGAATTATATTGTCTTGGATCTTCCAACATGATGAGCTTGCCTTTCCCCCTCATGCTAGCCAAATTCATTGCACCAAGTAGAGATACTACTTGTGCTTCTAAATACCCTTAAACCAGTTTTGCCATGAGAGTCCACTATACCTACCTATGGATTGAATAAGATCCTTCAAGTAAGCTGTCATCGGTGCAAGCAATAAAAATTGCTCTCTAAATATGTATGACTTATTACTGTGGGAGAAAATAAGCTTTATACGATCGTGTGATATGGAAGTAATAAAAGCGACAGAGTGCATAATAAAGGTCCATATCACAAGTGGCAATATAAAGTGATGTTCTTTCGCATTAAGATTTTGTGCATCCAACCATAAAAGCGCATGATAACCTCTGCTTCCCTCTGTGAAGGGCCTATCTTTTACTTTTATCTCCTACCTTGCATAAGAGTCATGGTGATATTCACCCTTCCTTTTTACATTTTATCCTTTGGCAAGCACAATATATTGGAAAGATCCTGGTATATATGGCTAATTGGATGTGAGTTTTCATGAACTATTACTGTTGACATTACCCTTGAGGTAAAACGTTTGGTAGGCAAAGCTATAAGCCCCTATCTTTCTCTGTGTCCGACTAAACCTCCATACCCATAAGTATTGTGTGAGTGTGAGCAATTGTGAAAAACTATATGATAGTTGAGTATGTGGACTTGCTGAAAAGATCTTTTACATTGACTCTTTCCTATGTTATGATAGATTGCAATTGCTGCAATGACCGAGATTGTAGTTTGTTAGTTTTCAATGAAGTTTACGATTCATACTTGATATTGTGATTGAATTATTACTCTAGCATAAGAGATTATATGACAAGAATTATATAAGTTGTTGTTCTAATAATGATCATGATGCCCTAATGTCCGTATTTTATTTTTATCGACACCTCTATCTCTAAACATGTGGACATATTTTTTCGATTTCGGCTTTTCGCTTGAGGACAAGCGAGGTCTAAGCTTGGGGGAGTTGATACGTCCATTTTGAATCATGCTTTTATATCGATATTTATTGCATGATGGGCTGTTATTACACATTATGTCACAATACTTATGCCTATTCTCTCTTATTTTACAAGGTTTACATAAAGAGGGAGAATGCTGGCAGCTGGGATTCTGGGCTGGAAAAGGAGCAAATATTAGAGACCTATTCTGCACAGCTCCAAAAGTCCC
Source organism: Triticum urartu (assembly GCF_003073215.2). Taxonomy (NCBI): domain Eukaryota; kingdom Viridiplantae; phylum Streptophyta; class Magnoliopsida; order Poales; family Poaceae; genus Triticum; species Triticum urartu. The sequence goes on from NC_053022.1 coordinate 275,196,635, forward strand.
AAAACTTCACGGATGATGTTTTCCAAATATATAAAAAATTCTCAGTGGAAGAAACTCACCAGGGGGGCCACACCCTGCCCATGAGGGTGGGGGCGCGCCCTACCCCCAGGGCACGCCCCCTACCTCGTGGCCCCCCTGGTGGCCCTCCGGTGGCCATCTTCTGCTATATGGAGTCTTTCGATGGGAAAAAA